>NC_090734.1:55418708-55488708 GCF_036898095.1 Palaemon carinicauda
TTTAATATAATTAATGACCAAGGCCCGTTTACTACACCTACCCCAGATGGAACATAGGGCTTGAAGGTAGGAATTTACTACCAATTTAATAATTCCAGCACTTCTTCCATAACGATTACCGGATTGTAATTAAGTCTATACAGTTTAGAAACAATTTTGGCCTTTTTGCATGCCATTCGCATTGCACATTCCGATAGAGCTTAAAAGTCTCCTCCCATTTTTTCAACTTAAAGAATACAACCCCTTTATTGCGATCTTTCGCAAATTTCGTAGTCTTCCATGTTCATATAACTTTACTATTGTTCTCATTTCTTTTATACTATGAAACACTTTGGTGTCTGGTAAATATTTCATCTTAACTTATACAAAATAACATATCATTAAATAATACATATCCTTCAAGTGTTAAATTTTCTGATATTAAATGCTACTTTTTTCCCAAAAGTCAAACGGAGAATGAGGTTTTGGTTATAGCAATTAGTTTTATATAATGTTTAATAAACTTTGTATATCTATATTCTTATGTAATAATTTGCAAATCCAACCACACTGAAGTGATTTGGAAAAAAATTGAATTAGTTGAAATTTTAGTTCATTTTTTTTAGAGTAGCTTGAATAAATACGATAACACTTATACTTTTTTTTTGTTTTAGTTAATTGTTCCCTATGAATAAAATGTTGAATTCCCATAACAAAATTAATTTAACTTGTATTTGACTACTCTGGGTTTTTTATCTTCTAAATTACATACGTTTGTACAATTTGACTTAGTTTTCATCCTTTGAACATGAAGGACCTACATAAATAGGAATTATGTGAAGAGACAATTAAAGGTCCGATAATTGAACAAAAAGAAAAAAAAATCACATTACTGAAAAAAATAAACATCAAGAAGATAAGAATGGGAAAAACTGTACCTAAGATGAAAACTCATATTATATGGTAATAACCTATCAAAACGAACGGAAACTGTACCACGCGTGTTCCATACACGCTCGTAAACTATTAAGGTTTTGCTATGTGTTTTCGTCTATCGTCTTATTACTCGCTCTTCCTTGCACTGTAATAGGACAAGCTGTGTAACCATGCTAGTTCATGTTCTATTTTGTTTGAATGTTTAGGATGTTCTTCCTCGCACCAAGTGCTAGTATATGAGTTCGATGTCTCTCTATAAAGTTGCATATATCGCGCCTCTCAATCATAACCTAACAGTCCACACACATATTGGTGACACCGAAGTGACCAGCTCCTTTCCGAATCCCCCTCAACCCCCATTGTTGTGTCTTACCTTTACAATGCCGCCCACCGAACCTGATTCATCAACACCGGCCGCCTCAACAAAATTCCCACCCTTACCTGCAGAGACGCATTTGTCTGGTTCTACCTTTTCCTTGAGCGCAAAGGTGACACACCAATAGCGTACAACGGCCTCAAAGCGTACCTCATGGAGCAGTACTCGCCATAACCAGCCACGCATATACCCAAGTTTTTTTTTTTTTTTTTTTTTTTTTCATTTCATCTCTCTAAAACACAGTTCACGGCCCAGTAAGTTTTGCTCACTCTTAGGGAAATGATCTGTATCACTGGCCAGCACCATGCGGCATAAGGATATCCTTGAGACCTGAGCCTACTGCGTGCTCTTTTGGTACGAAATTTACCAAAACTTGCTCGCGGTGCCATCCATAATGTCGATATTTCACCTGTTAAGGACCTCGTGATCAAAGTTACACCCTTATGGATATACACTTCAACCAAACCTAGTAATAAAAGAGTACAGAGCCTGAACCAATGAATTTTCTGATTCATCTAACATTGCTTAAGTTTGAGTGTAACGAGTAATTGGTCGTACCACTTCCATATTAATCTTAAAAAATTAATATGAAGCACAGGCCAATTTTTGGCTTCGCCTACATTGTTTTTATGTTCCTTCAAACGGTTACAAGCATGACAACATTTTATAAAACTCTCTATCGATCTTTTTTTTTTTTAAACAAAAGAAGGATTCACGTGCTCTCCTTAATGTCAAGTCAATTCCCAAATGCTCTGCATAACGACTTCCATTTACAATGTGGATAGCGCGAAAAATTAAGGATGGAGGTAGAATACCCGTGCACAAAACTTTCTCCCAATTTCTCGTAAACACAATATAACATATCATTCTCTATAAAACATTCTCAAAACTCATATTCAGAAATGAATCGTATCTATCTGACACCCCTTTAATCACTGCTAGCACTCTTCATCCATTTCTATTTTTTCTGTCCCTCTCAGTCTTCTTCTATGTCCAAATCTTGTAAGTCAATCACACCATCATTTGGAAGGTAGTCATTTTGGACACCCCCGGTTATGTACTCTGTCTTCCACACTCATTTACTTTTACTATTTCCATCTCTCTCTCTCTCTCTCTCTCTCTCTCTCTCTCTCTCTCTCTCTCTCTCTCTCTCTCTCTCTCTCTCTCTCTCTCTCTCTCTCTCTCTCTTGTGGTTCTTATTTCCTGATTGCTCCTCGTATGAATTCATATTACGTTTTATATTTGGATGGGGGTACTTCAACATTTTGCCTGTTCTTCATTCCTCTTCTGTACCGTAGTAGTTACTCCTATTAGTGCACCTCTTGTGAGGGCATTTGATATCTTGTTAGCTTTACCCTCTATGTGGTCTAACCACCTTATGTTAAACTCAAACTATCTTTCAATCCATCATGCTTTTCTAGACGCGAATTCACCATTGTGAAATAAATAAAATAACGGCCGATAATCACTGAAACTTAATCGGGTGCCCTAATAAAAATAACCGATGCTTCTCCAAAACCCAAAGAAAAGCCAATACCTCTCAATCAAAATTACTATAGTTCTTTTCCGGCCGATTTGATGCCTTAGAAGCTAAACAAATGCATTACTCTCTATCCTCACAATCCTTTTGTGAAATTGTGGCACCAATAGCTATTTTAATTGAATCTGTTGTCACTAAAAACGGGCAATCAAGTCTATATGTGAGTAACTCCTCACTAGTTATGGCTCCTTTCATTTGTTAAAAGTCCTTTCTTCTTCTACTCCGATATTTATACTTTTTTGTTTCTTCAAAGCATTTATGGGTCACGCTATATCTCCCAACCTCATTTAAATTATGAGTAATAGCCTGCGATGCAAAGGAACCCAGGTACTTCCTTAGGGGTATGTAACCTGGGGATATCTCTAAGAGCTTTTACTTACTGAGAAAGGATTGGATACCTTCTGGGGTTAGTAAAAGAAAAAAAAATTCGACTTATTTACAGAAAAAAATTGAACTTTGATATCTGTATTTCCATACCATCACGGTGCAATGCTTATAAAACGTTAAAAATATTATTATCATGTTCTTGCAGCATTTTGGCTAATTATGGGAGACAATAATACCATCATTACTCATAAAAAATTACACAAAGTATTTTTGAGCCGGAAAGGAAGAAAATAGTTTGTCATTGGCTATAGATATCATTTTGCATTTATTGTGTTCCTGAATGGGTATTTGATAGTATCCATATTTTGAATCGGTAGCTCTAAAATACTTACAAAACATATACATTTATGAGTAATTTTTGGATCAAGGGCACTGGGAATGTATTGTCCTTTGTGACTGCGTTCAACTTCCTATAATTGCCAAACAATGTTAACAAGTAATTTTTTGTCCTAAATGTTTCAATTGGAAAAACCTAGGGGAATTGGCTCTCATTGATATTCCTTTGATAATTTAATTTAATAATTTCCTGTCCCGTTTCAATGGTAAAGGGAAATAGATCCATCATCCCGGGTGGCACAGCTTCAGTTGCAACTACATCCGGATAATCATTGACAATGGTATTACCTACTGGTTGTATTCTGGCAGACATTGTTTCCAGGCTCGCCTAATCGAGTTTTTTCGTCTATGCAGGCGGGAGTCGCAGCTCTTAAGCTTTTCGTAAGCAATATAAGATTAAGAATAAATTCTAAGAGCCAGCAGTGAATTGCCTTATCAGATGCAAGTTACCAAAATTGCAGTAATGATTTGTTAAAGCTTGATCAACAGAATTGCTTTCCAGATTTACTAAATTTTTTCACTTCAAAACGGAAAGCTAAAAAGTTTATTCCTGAGCTATTTAGTAGAATGAATATATTTTGTGACTCTGATGGTATTCTCAGAGTAAAATGTAAGGTGGGAAAGATGTCTAAAGGTATAGTGTCCAGAACTCCAATACTCATCAGTAATAATAGTGATTTCAGTAGAATACTGATAATGGACTCACTTGAAGTTTAATGTCTCTGGTAATTTCTATGTGCTACATAAATTGAAACCGGCATTTTTTTCTGCTTAAGGGATTTTCAACAGTAAAGAAGGTTGTGAATGAATGTTACCACTGTGAACGTTTTAATAATAGACCAATTAAAGTTAATGCTAATGACTATAGAGAATGGAATGTGAGTCCCATAAAGAGTTTTTTTTTTTTTTTTTGTATGTTTCATTGATTACCTTGGGCCATATTTCACAAAGTAAGGAAGTGACAAAGTTAAAACATAAGGGGTAATCTTTAAATGTTTTTGGTCTAACATGATAAATGTTGAAATGGTGACTTCAGCTGATTCTAAAGGATTTTTATTGGCTTCTCAAAATCATGTTTACAACTATGGTTTGCCTAACAAAGTATTTTCAAATTCTGGCTCAAATCTTGGTGGTGCATTCTAATAGATTGAGGAATGTCTGAAAGCAAGTGAGGTGCAGTAATTCTTCAATCAGAGGCGTGTCGATGTCACTGAATTTTCACAGAATCCACGTGGATCTCTGAATCGTGGTATTGGAGGTATCATAGAGTCCGTAGTTGGTCTGGTAAGAAAGTTAATACAGGGAGCAATCCATAATAATATTCTAGATTTTCTGCAGTGTTCTCATGTAATTAAACAATGCATATGTTACGCTAATAAGAAACCCATTTCTGAACTTGCCGCATTGAGGGAACAGAATGTTAATGATGAATTTCAGGTGATGTCACCAGAGTTTTTTAAGTTTTGATATGATATACAGGTTATGGAATGTATATATCACGAAGGTCAACTTGATGATTATGACCCTTCTGATTTGGGAAAGGACTTTCAGCGTTTAATTCATATTAAAGAGAAAATGCGTAATAGTTATCACAAGGAATTTTTATTAGGATTGCAAGATCAGGCAACTAAATACAGAGGTAAATATTACCCTAGAGACCACGTTAAAATCTCAAAAGGTTAGTTTTGATAAAGGATTCAATGGTTAAGGATCCCAATTACCCTTTAGCTAGAGTTCTTGATGTTATTTATAATTCTCTTTGTGAGGCTGTTCAAGTACAATTCGTCAAGGGTATTAAAAGTGTTGTCTTTAGGGATATATGGTCTGTTATTCTTTTGGTTAAAAGTGATGGGTTAAGTGATTCTCATATTGATCAGTTAGATTTAAATCTTGTACCCCAGAGAGATTCTAATGTTGTTTCTAATGACAATATTGCAAGAATTCAATGGGGGGGCTGCTTTGATTTATTCTGAGAAGAATAAGCAGCTAGCTCAATCTGGCCTTGTATAGAAATTTAAATTTAAATCTGCGGGGGGCAGATTGAAAAAAACTTCAAATTATTAATTTGAATAGTTCAGTATTTATACATTTGGCATACAGAAGTGTCGCTAATTGCCCCTTTGCTTTTAAATAGTAACTACCTTACGGTAGTTATATCTGCCTACCGCTAATGTCTTTGTGAAGTTTTTTCACAGTTACTCAGCCTTCAGCAACCATATACGGGAGTGACGAGGAGCAGCTCTCTTTCCCTCTCTCTCATTATTAAAGTGGATTTATGACTCGGTCCAGGATTACTACCATATTTAGTGCTGGATTAAATGCTATGGATTTTTCCTTTATCATGGACATAATTATACACTAATTCATCAAGGATAGCATCCGGACGCTGCATAGCGATGATCGTCTATTGAATGATTTTTTCCACACTCGCCAGAACTGTTATCGCAACAGGGTGAGGATAAGGGGTTTTAATGCTTGTTCCTGCGTTACATATTCCATACGCCAGTGTTTTGCAAATAATTTTAAGTATTTTAATGGATTGAATTCTTGCTAGATTGAACCTATGATTTCAATGCAGTCTATAAATTTATTTCTTAGGTATTTGACTACTCGCTGAACTTGCTATTTGTTGTACTGATAATTTGAGAGCTTTTGTGATTTATCGTTGATTTAAGCAAATATGTACGTAAGGTAATTTTCGTGATTAGTTATTTGCTGTTTTCGGTGATTCGTTGATTCCAAGATTTTATTGATTTATATGAAAATTGTAAATTTTATTCATGCGATTGCAGTAATTGATATTTTGATTTGTGTTGAATATTTGTTGATTTATTTTAGTTACTTTGTGTTAGGGTTGTATCTTTTGTTCTAATGTTTCCCTTGGTGGATTTCCCTTTACTTTGTATTTTTTTAGCTGATGAATGAAAGGAAGAAGGTTAAGCCTTCGCAGTTGTCAACATTAATATCTCTTACAAAAGTGCATTTCGAAGACTCGTTTACGTCATTCCACCACCAGCTGCTACAGTGAAATCTATCTCATTTTAAATTATATGTATTAAAAAATGTCTAGCCATTTAAATTTATTAAATATATAAAAGGCATTTTCCCCCTCTCTACCTTTTCACTTAAAAATGCAAAGTTTAATGATATGATCCTGGTCATTTCATATTGATTTTATATTTACTTAATTAACCCCCCCCCCCTTTTCTTTTTTTTTCCCCGCTAACCGAGCACAGTCAGCTGCACCCATCAACCTCAACGGGCCAGGAGAAAATAAACTACGTGCAATATACATAATGATAGACAACATTAAGGTGTAATCTATGAATTATACAAATGATTTTTTTTTATCTTACTTAACTTAGGAATTTTAAGAATTGGGGCTATACTTGGTCTACACTTCATTATAATTAATGATTTATGCATATACAAAATAAGAGTAATGGAAGGAAGGTGGATTCTGCCGATAGAATGTTATGAAAGAGTGAATGCCTGTGTGGGAAGCGAGAGATAAATGGGTAAGGTGATTGCTCTACTTATAAAAAATGGAAATTTTGTCTCCTAACATACTCACGAGTATATCAGTGGCCCAGTCTAAGCCTCTCCCAGAGGGATCGAAGGTTGTTGATAAACATGAAAAATGAGCGCATCTGCTCTTAAAGGGATTTTCAGAAATAAAAGAGATTAACCCGGATATTGCAATGATTATTTCGACGTATAAAAGAGTTGTTTTAAAAAATGATTCTATGATTTAATTTGAATTATGGGAAATTACTGATGACGGGGTGTTAACTTTCATTAGTACTTTAGCCACTTTGTCAAGTGAAAAACACTTAGTTATATCAACACTTGTGCCAACTGATATATCTTCAACACTTGCCTTATTTACAACCAGCTTGGGTACATCCACATCATTAATCATGCCTGGATTAGGAATTACAAGCCTTACAGTAATCTTAAATCTTCCCGTAACATCTCGGGTCCGGTCAAGTAACAACAGTTTCTCAATTTTGAGAAAGATACTAATCTAGTAATGAAATCTGCATCTTTTTCATTTGATCCTACGTGAGCTAACTTCACCAAGTGTGTAGACTTACAGAGGTCGACAATATTTGTGATTCTATTATTTCCATATACACTTCTCTTTTGAAGATATACTCTCAAGTACTCATAGTCAGCTAGCCAACTTAAGGCATTCGTAGAATCTGAAAACATCATTATGTCATTAACTGCAATAGACACAATACAAGAAGTGAGTATTTTATACAGCTCAAAAGCCCTTTACAATACATACTCTACTGCAGTGAGTTCGAGTACAGGCATAGTTAGCCCTTGCAGATTTTCATTCAGAATCTTATTATGGGCAGATACGAAGGCCACCAACTTTGAATCTCTCTCCTGCAAGTAAATAACACATCCAATAAAGTTTTTACTCGCATCACTCATTACAATTATATCAAAAGTAGACTTTCTGCTACCCATATATCTTGGTATCTCTAGCCTTTCACCATTATTGAATTGTGAAACTATGTTTCTCCATTCATTTAGCTGAGCACCATGAAGAGTAGTATCCCATTTATATACATAATCCGACTGTAATTGCCTGGGGAAAATCTTACATTTGTTTAAAACAGGCAAGTTAGCATTATTCAAATCAAATATACTCATTACTGAACTCAAACTCTGGCTAGGAGTATCAGCTTCAGCATTTAATTTTACACATGTGGCCTATAGTACATCATTATATCTGTCCCAGTGCATGCCAAGAATTTTAACCTCTTGTGGAGTCTCTGTGCGAACTTTACAGTCAATATCATACTGAAATTGAGAATAATTAGTAACATACTGCTGCAATGGCAATTCATGCTGCTCAAATATTGTACTGGCTTCCCTGTGAACCATTTGAACTTCATCTTAATCTGCTCAGCCAATCAGAATATTATCAGTATAACTGCCTTGGAAGATTTTTTTTTTCAATTCCTGAATTTCTTCAGTATCACCATCCGTTTCAAATTTTTACATTTTATAAAGACTGTACTGCAACAGATATGGAGAAACAGACATCCCAAATAATACTCGCTTCGAGCGATACACAACTGGTGTAAAATCTCTGGATTCAACATCCTTAAACCAATAAAAGAGAAATATTGAGGAATTCTCATCATCAATGACCAATCTGTGAAAGGTTTTTGAAATATCAAATCCAAGTATAAACTTGTCAAACCTCATCATGGTCAATGCATCACTTATTTTAAAATTTTTGTTTTAGGGTGAATACATTGATTCAGACTAATGCCTTTACTACCATCAGGTCTCTTTTCTGCAATATTCGCAATGTAAATAACTCTTACTTTCATAGTATCTCTTTCTTCTTTAATTACAGGACTGTGGCTAATGAAGGAATACTTGGGAAATTTCCTTTTATATTTTTCAAAATCTTCCAATTTTTCAATGATTCCCAAATCAATTTGTGACTCGAGAACTTCATCAACTCGCTTTAGAACATTACTGTTCATGTATTTCTTCTTCAGACTGCAAAGAACCTTGAAAGCAAGTCTCTCATTTGATCCAAGAAGATCTTTATATCTAGTCAACCAAGGAATTGGTACAACATAACATCTTTCAGAATCTCTGGAAATGTTGCAATAAATAAAATCCGTTACCTCTTGCTCAGTTTTATTAGTAACATATTCAATAGAATTCCCTTCTTCCACATTTATATATATCTTACAATTATGACCCATCTGAGAATAATTCGCAACCTCTGCTATATCTAGCCTGCTTTCAAAATTACATATTCTATCAAGTGTTGGCACTTCATAGTCAAATCCATCAGAATCAATCTCCATAGTGCCAATGTATGAGCTAGTAAATTATATTTCTTCAGAAATCTTCCTATCGTACATCAAAGATGTATCTATTTCATTGGAAAGATTCTTTATCCAGTCAGAAATAGAACCAATCAATATTAGTTTATCATCAATTCTGTAAAAAGAAGTCAGTCTGCCTTTTTGACCTAGCACTCCACTCTCCATGCTCATCAAACAATGCCAATCCTTTGCACCTATCCGTAGCTTTATATCATCAATGTCATGAATTCTGTTTACACCATTGAATTTATCATAAACAACCTTATTACCACTCTGCCTTAGCAGTTCTATTAATTTAGACGTATGAGGAGCTTTCATCTGAATTTTAATCTTAGGAATACAAATGCAAGTAATTTCATAACTTACATCACCAATCTTAAAAGGAAAACTCACTGACTTGGTACAAATCATTTAATTAATATTAATTCCCTTGATAATCAAATGTATCTTAGGATCTACTACCTTTAAGTTCAAGAAAGCTGCTAAACTCTCCTCAATAAAGAAATTATGGTTACCGGAATCCAAAACTGTATCCACTTTTACGCGATCATATTCAGTCGTCACTGTTAATAATAGTAATAAAGAATCAACAATATCCAAATGACTGGATGCTGTAACAGTTAATGGAATTTCATTAACACACTCGACAACATTAACAACCTTTGTGGAAGTTTGTTTACTATTACTAGAATCTGTTGGCTTTGAGCTACACAAAAAACTCCAGTGTTTACCCTTTTTGCCTTTGAAACATACACCTGATGTTTGAAATCTGCACCCATTACTATTATGAACTGCTTTTAAGCATTTAAAGCACTTGTGCAATTCTTTCAATCGCTTTATTTTATCAGATACTTCCAAGTACTTTGTACAACTGGAAATTTTGTGATCTTTAGCATTACAAATCATGCATATTCTCCTTGTTAAACTAGTATTCAAACTAGTACCTAATATTGCAGTCTTACATGGACTTCCTTTACCAGTGTTTAATTGAGCGTTATATCTGCTGCAAGCTTCCAAAAATTTACCAGTGACATCATCTAAAGTAGGATGAGACTTATTTGTGATCGCAACTATGATATCTTGAAATTTAGTAGGCAGTGAAGACCACACAAAATAAAGAATAAGTGTCCAAATCATAGCATTATCTTTCACTGCATCAATCAGCATCTTAACATGAGCATAAAAAATATATGGATCATCCGTGCCCCAAACAAACTTCAAGTCAGTTAACTCTTCAATGAGGACAAACTTCTGAGGCATTTCATCAGCAAATGCTGCGATCAAAATTTGTTTAGCCTGACCAAAAGTTTGCTGGGACACCTTTATGGAACTAATCATAGCTTTTGCTCTACTATGACATTACTGCTCAAGTAAATTATACCTCTCCACTTCATTTAAATTATACGGAGCAGTCAAGTGTTCGAAAACTTCAAAGAATCGCTTGCATGTAAATTTATCTTCCTTAGAATCTGCATAATACTAATGCAAATTCAACTTGGGGAAATCAATTCTAGTTCTGCAAGGAGTTTTATTATCAATCTGCAAGGAAAGATTATCAAGTCTAGATTGCATTTTGTTTTACATTAATTAAATATTACGATATTCCTCACATTCAGAATCCTGCCTATCCAAATCCTCCTGCAGAACTTAGGAGTCCAGTCTTACTTTAGTCAAAATCAAATCATCTAAGGTCTGCAATCTATCACACTACTCACTCAAAAAACTCAACTCAGCATTATACAATCTAGTATACAATACACTAACCTTACAGCGTATTGTAGTATGTTCACGCTTTTCCGATTCCGCTATCTTTAACTAATAGACAACACACCAAACATAAATCAACTTTCAAATAAAAAACTAACACGTATAAGTTCGAAGGACCAAGTGGAAAAAAGGCGGGGGGGGGGGGCTGTGTTTAAATATATGAATTTAAAATCAATATGAAATAACCAGGATCATATCATTAAACTTTGCATTTTTAAGTGCGAAGATAGATATGGAAAAAATTAATTTTGAATATTTGATAAATTTAAATTTAAATTGTTGGACGTTAATGAATACATATGATTTAAAATGAGATAAATTTCACTGTAGCAGCTGGTGGTGGAATGATGTAAACGAGTCTTCAATATGTACTTTCGTACGAAAGATTAAGGTTAACAACTGCGAAGGCTTAACCTTCATCCTTTTACTCATCTGCTAAAAAATACAAAGTAAAGGAGAATCAACCACGGGAAAAATCAAAACAAAGGATACAACACTAACAAAAAGTAACTAAAATAAACCAACAAAAATTCAACAAAAATCAAAACATCAATTACTGCAATTGTATGACTAAAATATACAATTTTCATATAAATCAATAAAATCTTGAAATCAACAAATCACCGAAAACAGCAATTAACTAATCATGAAAATCACCTTGAGTACATATTTGTTTAAATCAACACTAAATCACAAAAGCTCTTAAATTATCAGTAAAACAAATAGCAAATTCCACGAGTAGTCAAATACTTATGAAATAAATTTATAGACTGCATTGAAATCATAGGTTCAATCTAGCAAGAATTTAATCCATTAAAATACTTGAAATTATTTTCAAAATACTGGCATATGGAATATGTGACGCAAGAACAAGCATTAAAGCCCCTTATGCTTACCCTGTTGCGATAACAGTTCTGGTGAGTGTGGAAAAAATCATTTAATGGACGATCATCGCTAAGCAGCGTCCTGATCCCATCCTCGATGAATTAGCGTGTAATTATGTCCATGATAAAGGAAAAATTCATAGTAATTAATCCAGCACTACATACAGTAGTAATCCAGGACAGAGTCATAAATCCAGCATGAGTGTATAAATCCTTAAATCCACTTAAATAATGAGAGAGAGGGAAAGAGAGCAGCTCCTCGTCAATCCCGTATAAGGTTGCAGAATACTGCTTAACTGTGTGAAAAAACTTCACAAAGACGTTAGCTGCAGGCAGATATAACTATATTAAAGTAGTTACAATTTAAAAGCAAAGGGGCAATTAGCGACACTTCTGTATGTCAGATGTATAAATGCTGAACTATTCAAATTAATAATTTGAAGTTTTTTCAATCAGTTTGAGGAGCTTCCTTGTTCAAGAAGAAAAACGCTGGCTCCTGTGTTGATCAGAGACTATGTAGACTTATCTGGTAGTTCTATTCTGGCAGCTAAAATTCCAAACACCAATTTGAATCACTATATGGGCGACACAGGCAAATGACCTCACTTTCAATACAGTTTTCCCCTGCTGCTTTCTCTGGTGCTGCAGGGGTGAGGTTGAGAGTGCCAAGGGAGGTACATTTGCCTGCAAGCCCGGTATCCCTGTTCCATTGTACTCGTTGCCCTGTTGTGTGCTGCTACTGCTACCATGCTGGAGGTGGAGGGGTGATATCTTTAGTTCCCCCTTTCCTTTGCCTCCTTTTTCTTCACCACCCCACTCTCAGTGTTTTTTGTTGGGTACTCCCGAGATAGATGATTGTAGGCTTCACAAGTGTAACAGCGGGAAGATTCTTGGATGGTACAATCCAATCGTTTAAACCTCTCTCCCCCACACTGAATAGATCTGAAGACTCTTCTCACCTGTTGACTTTATTCTCCCCTGCCCCGATTTACGGTTCGTTGGCTGACGCTCATTGCATATGTTTTTGTGGCTACAACCATTCTGGAATTGGGATTTTCTTCTTCTATGTCATTTCTCCTGACTGGCAAATTTTCTATAATAATTTGTATTGGCATCACCACATCAGCTAAAGAGCGATTATCATTGAACAAATAACCGCATAGATAGGGGTTTACTAATTTGCACATATGCATATGGGTTATTGCTTTTATATCACCTTCTAGGAGACTGGCACTCTGTGTAGCAATCGAATCACAAACTCGAGAACTATACGATGCAAAATAGAGAACTGACTCACCCACTCAGATTTTTGGTTGATAATAATCTTTCAGATCAACTTGTCTTACATCATGTAAGGTATATGTCTCAATTAAATGTTGTTTTATATAAATAAAATATCTTAAAGGGCCCGGCCAGAATGCCAATATATGTGGGTATGGGAAGAAAAACACAGAATACTAAAAAAAAAGTTACTGAACTTTGTACTGCAATTTATGAAATATTTATTCAAGATTCTTCTTACTTTCATAGTTGTAGGGTACTTAGTAAAAGTAACTCAATAATCCAAAAACATTGTTCCCCAACAAGAAAATGCAGTATTTCTTCTGTTATCGTAAATTTGGATGATTATTGTCATTTTAACGTAAAACCAATTGTGAGAAATGCTATCTATACAGATTCCACGATTCACGAGACGATGTATTACATGGTACATTACACCCTTCACCCTTCAGTCTTACCACAATCCTTATAGAGTTCATGTTTGAGTTTGACCTCTGACATTCACTCATTCTTACACCAGTTTTTCATCAAGAATTTCAAACTTTTAAAGAGGAAAAGACAATTTCAATATCTCGTTAACATAAGGAAAGAGAAAATTCGCTCTAGTAAGAGTTCCGAAGTGGGTAATATCAACAAAATTAGTGGAGTTAGTGAAGGAGAGAGATGAAGAAGAAGCGACCATCTCGCCTAAAGAAGCAAGGTATTGAGCAAAGTGATCTTAATTTGAGGGTAAATTATGTCATATAACTTTGTTCCAGTTCATTAATATCCAAAAGGAAACTTACAATTCATAGTAATCAGGATTTATTAATATTGTCTTTGTGAATATACAAAGAAAAACTTTGAACGCCCGTATCTCAAAACTATACTTGTTGACCTTCCCAATTCTATCTACTCGCTTAGTTTTGAGAATACAACATTAATATTTGGTGTACAACTTAGAAAGACATTATAAAACATTAAAAAAGAATCCTTTTATATCCAATTTTAGTATCATATATTTGTCTTACTTATTTCCCTTGAATATGGGGTTTATTCTTTTATCATAAGGAAAAATATGAGGTCTATATCACGTGTATATAGGGTATTAATCCCAGGTATTCATATTAAGTTTCAAGGGAGGAGATAGAATTTGAAAATCATTAATATCATGATAAATCGACCTGGTGTCCCAAAACCGAAGGTCAGAGTCTAAAATCATATGCTCTTTGGAGATATCCTACGTCACCTTAATAAGTGGTATTAATGTCAAAGTCCTGTCCTTAAAAAAAACGTGTAAGTCGGCCGGCCCCCTTATACTGTCTTGTGGCCATAACATTACTTCCATTGTCAAAGCATCTTTGAGCACCCTAATTACTTATTTTATATTTCTCCTTCTAACCACCAATATGTGGCTATTTCAAAGACTCTCAAAAAAAAAAACCTTTGATCTATTAAAACACTTCATTAGGCCATTGCTCGTCAAAAGGCTTAACACTTGCCTGAAGTTCCGGCAATTTCAGAATTACAACATTTTTATTTTCTTGACTTGGCTGTCCATGTGTGCTTTCAGTCCTGTGCATTTCATCTTTGGTTTTATACGTCGGAGATGCTGTGGTTGAATGCTGCTCCTCCTCCCGTTCAACTAATTATCTTTATATTAAATCCGCCGGGATATCTAACTGACTTTCCAAGTCCTGTGTTCGTTGTCCACATCTATAATCTTCATCGACATCACTATAAACAACTGCTCTCTCATTCTCATATCCGGCAACATCATTGTCTGCCGTGTTAAGGGGACCGGTCGGTATGCCCATATAGGACGAAAAACACATCTTAAAAACAATTCACTGAGCTTCGTAAGGCAATGGAGAATGCGTATACAAAATATTTTGTCGAAATTCCTTTTACTTTCATAGTTACTAGGCCATTATTAGAAGTAACTTAATAAGCCGAAAACATTGATTCCTACATCAAAATCCAGTATTCCTCCTGTTATTCAAAATTTTGATAATTATAAAATTTTGATATAAAAAAAATGTGTGCAATGGCATTTGTATAGATTTCATGTCTCAAAATGAATTATCAAACCCTTCCGCCTTTAGTGCTAGTACAAACCTCAAGGAGAGTACACATTTGAGTTTTAGTTCTGAAGTTCACTCTTTTCTAGATCTGTTTTTTCTTGGTTTCGGTGAAAATTTAATCATTCCGAAGTAGGAAAGACAATTTCAACATCTCGCTAATATAAGCAAGAAGAAAATTGGCTCTAATAAAAGTTAAGAAGTGGGTAATATCGGGTAAAGTAGCGGAGTTAGAGGCGGGGAGAGAGAGAGAGAGAGAGAGAGAGAGAGAGAGAGAGAGAGGGAGAGAGAGAGAGAGAGTGGTGTTGATGGAGGAGTGGTCGCCTTGCCTGACAGAAGCCTAAAGAAGCAAGATATTGAGCAAAGGGATCTTTATCTACGATTGAATTACGATGAATAACATTCTTTTGGTTTATTGATATCCAAAAAAAAGGAACATAAAACTCATTAATTTCCTTTGTAAAAATACAAAGGAAAACTTTGAAAGCTTGCATTTCAAAACTATACTTATTGACCTTCCAATTTTTCTTCTCCCTAAGTTTTAAAGATATATCATCAAAATCTGGTATATAACTTAGATAGACATTATAAAAGAATCAAATGTTGCTCCTGTTTCCCATTTCCTGTTTCATATGCTTTTCTTATTTTTTCCCAGATTTTTTGAATTTATTTATTTATCATAAGGAAAAAGTTCCTATCTAGCAAAAAAATGACTTTTAGAAAAAAAAAACTATTTATTTTATTGGAGGCGTTTCTATATAGGGAAGTAATTCCTGGTCTTAATATTATTTATCAAGGGAGGAGATATAATATAAAAACACTAATTTTCAGGATAAATCTCCCTGTCTTCGCAAAATTGGAGGTCATAGGCAAAAATCCTTTGCAGTTTTGAGATGTCCTAAGTCCCCTTATTAAGAGGTTTGAATGGCAAAGTCCTATCCTAAGAAAATGGCATTAGGTGGCCGTCCTTCTCAATGGATTTTAGGTCTGCTCCACAGCTGGTGTTAGCTGTTTTTCTAAACAGATTCTTTTCTTGAAAGTTCCTTGAGGGCTAATAGTTCTCAAATGACTAACACCTTGATATACTGGATATGGTTGGGTGTCTAATTCTTTATCTCCCTATCTGTAGCTTCCAATTAGAATCATGGGATTTGCTTTAGTTTGCATTGAGGTGTCATTTTTTTTCAATATATACCTAGAGAAATTAAAAACTCATAATATTCTCTCATATATTTCTGCCGTTATCGTGACTGTGTGGCAATGCATAGGATGTCTACACATATGAATCTTCGTATATCATGAAACGCAGGTTGGTCATTTCTATATATATCAAGAAAATGGGAGCCAGTAAAGAGCCCTCTGGGAAACGGTTCCCTTTGGTAATCCCCCTGCTTTCCATGCTGTCTATTTCTATGAAGAACCATTTATTTGTAAGATTGGCTGTATGAGTCGTACTAAATTTGCATGTTTGACTACATGGGCCACTTAAAAGAGTGCCTTGTGGTTGACAGTATCATATGCAGATTTAAGGTTTACAAAGTGATGTGTTTCTTCTCAAACCCATCCTTGATGTGATGAGTTAGGTACAGAACCTGACTGCAGCGTGATCAGCATGGCCAGAAGCCTGTATGGTCGGGTGATAATTTCCCCTCGATCCTTTGAGATATTCGTGACATTATCATAGGTTCATATAATTTATATGTGATGCATAACAGTGATACTAGTCAGTAACATTTGCGAGACAACGGGTTTTTACCTTGTTTTAGCAACGTTACTACCCCATATCTATGGTGTTTGATATGTTTTTCCCCGTTTATTGAATAGTGCAAGGAGTCATTCCTTTGTCCACTTGATAAAGTGTAGAATCCTCTCTACTGTAAATCCATATAATCCGGCTGCCTTCCCAGTTTTGTCATAATAAGTTTTTATATGGTGAATGGTATGAAATCCTCTCAAATATAAATCATACCATGTACATATTCATTTTCATTAGTATTCCATTTCTTTACTATTTTGTATTTTGTTGAGTAAATATTTAAATAATTCTACCGCATTAATACTTTCTCCTTCGAATTATATTTCATCTCTCATTGCATATTCTGTTCTCATCATCTGTCTTTCTCCTATTTTTCTTGGGCCCAGCCTCGTATAATATTTCAGGCAGTCTGGTAAGCAAGATTTGCGAGTGCTCTGGTGTTCTGGTAATAAGGACAGTATCAGTAGCATACTCTAGGTCAGCTAGTATCCTGTTACTAATCCAGTCTAATCCATCTCCCTGTCACCCAACTGTTCCATGCATTTTGAAATCCATGAGGAGAATAAACAACATTAGTGATAATTTTTTCCCATGGAATACTCACTTGCATACTGGAAATTGATTTGACAGGACAACGCTATCATTTATTTTGCATATGTTATGCTCATGAACAGACTTAATCAAATTTACATATTTAACCGGGACTACATAATAATACAGCACTCTCCACAAAATTGGCCGACATACACTATCAAAGGCCTTTTTTAATCAGCAAATACCACCAAATGTGGATTTCTACATTTTACATATTGCAGTACCACTTATCTTAAAATGAAAAATAGATAAACTTCTAACTTATCTAAATCTTCCTTGTTTGTCCTTCAGCTCTTCGTGAATCTTTCTCTCTAGTCTCTTTAGATTGAGAATACTATATATTTCAATGACATATGACGTAAGTGTGGTGCTTCTGTAATTATTGCAAATAGTTCTATCTCCTTTTTTGTGATTTTTTACCGACACTCTTAGCTCCCATTCATCAGGTGTTGCATCTACATACCATATTCTACAAAATAATCTTTTATGTATTCTGGAAGTTAATTCATTAATAAATCAATTTAATCTCAACCGTTATCGTATTATTATTATTATTATTATTATTATTATTATTATTATTATTATTATTATTATTATTATTAATAGTAGTAGTAGTAGTAGTAGTAGTAGTAGTAGTAGTATCATTATTATTATTATTATTATTATTATTATTATTATTATTATTATTATTATCACTATTATTATTATTATTATTTCTTGCCAAGGTACAACTCTGGTTGGAAAAGGAGGAGGCTTAAAGCACAAGGGCTCTAAAAGGGAAAATAACCCAGTAAGAAGGAGAAACAAGGAAAAATAAGATATTTTAAGAACAGTAACCACATTAAAATAAATATCTCCTTTATACGCTATAAAAAATTTCAACAAAATAAGAGGAAGAGAATTAAGACAGAATAGTGTGCCAGAGAGTAACCTCAAGCAAGAGGCCTCTAATCCAAGAGGGCGGAAAACCATGCTACAAAGACTGTGGCACTTCCTAAGATCAGAGAACAGTGGCTTGATTTTTTAGTGTCCTTCTCCTGGAAGAGTTGCGTACCATATCTGAAGAGAGTTTTCCACCATTACCTAAAGGAAAGTGGCCAATGAACCATGATAGTGCAGTAACCCCTTGGGTGGAGAATAGTTTAGTAATCCCACTGTTGTCAGGGGATCTTTCCATCTCTTGAATTTAATAATGATAGCTTCGACTTCAAAAACACAGAATTCATTCATAAGCACATCAAGATTTTCCTCAGGTTCAGATTCAGGTATATCAATAAATTATTCCCCTCATATCTCATATTCATGACCTTACTAAAGTATTCCATTCACATATGCAAATATTATATCTATATTTTATTTTAGAATGCAGAGTTAGGCTACCTGTAGCTTGACATACTGAATGAGAATACGATTATGGATAATGGAAGAAAGGGTTTGATTAAGCATAATATTCCTGAAAAGTAACATAGGTTATTTAATAAGGTCGACTGCCGGAGAAGTCAGAATGGTAGCATTATTTTTGCTTGATACTAATAATATTCCATAAACATTTTGCGATGGGTAGATTTGAAGATATGAACGGACTGCTGAGGCAAATCCCTGCTATCAACACCAAAATAAAAGAAAAAAAATTTAAGTTTTCTGAAAATAAGATTTATTGGTACATCAAAATAGAAAGATTCAAATGTTAAGAAATATAGAGACTTTTAGAGTGTGTTGAGCTCCGTTATGTTTGGTTAGAACAGGTGGTAGATGAAAGCCCATGAAATAATTAGCTTCCATGGGTTGAAGATGGATTGAAAGTATAACGGGGAACATTGTATTTGTATGCCCTTGTAGGCCAAAAAATAAGATTAAAACTTTTAATCGTTAGCTGTACGAAGATAGTGTTAGGAATCACTCTTTTTCAAGTTTATACAGTTAGAGGTAATAGTAACTGATTATCGGTGTCACTTCTTCAATAAAAGAAAATGGAATATATGAGATAAAGGTTTGATTTATAACTTTACATTTAATACGACGTCCCTTGATAATCAAGTATTTTCAGTAATACAATAACACCTCTTAATTTTTTTTTTCTTATAAAACACATATAAAATAGAGGAAAGCATTTCAATGTCTGAACTCTGCATTATTCATTGATCATTCCTTTTTATTTTTTTTAACGAATTTATTTCAATGATCCTCGTAAAATCGATGATCTACATCTGAATAAGGAAATTTGTAAGGTTGAAATGATTTGTACGAGCAGTGAATGAGCTCATTTAGGATATATATTGAATACTGAAAGGAATCTTCCACTAATAACCAATTTATAAAAATGCAATGATTAGGACCCAATAATATTTGGATTCCCGACTCTCTCTATACAGTGTTTCCTGGAATTATCGAATTCGCATTTCTGTTCGTGACAGCGAATAGCAATCACTGGTCAACGCCCCATCTAGGTAATGATGGGGAGGTTATTCTCTTCCTGATATGTGTGTTGAGAGAAGGTGCATGTGGATTTAATTGAATGTTTATTATAAGAACGTTGAAATATTAAGTGAAGCTTTTATTTATGGTAGTACTTGGCTTCTATCAGCATAATTATACAGAGATAGATAGATAGATAGAGAGATAGACAGAAAAGGTTTGCAATGCCTATTTATTTTTCGGAAGGAAGGGATATACATAGACAAATGCAGGATATAAATTAATCTGACTTTAGAGAAAAAGATTCCTTGGAACAAAAGTTATCCATTCCCATTAATGCACCAGATGGTCTATTATTTATAGTTTTTGCGGATAATTTGAATAATCTGAAGAATATCACAACTAGATTCAACATATATATAAATATATTTTATACGTAAGCAGTTATTAAGCTAATGTTTATAACATCGGTAATTTCTATTTTCATCTTTTATTTGTGTATTTCCTTCAACTTCAGTAAAACGAATTGAACTTCCCGTCTTTAAAACATCGTAATCTTTGGGTTAAACTTTACCTAAAAGAATCTTTAATAATAATAGATAATTGCTTATGAATCAGTCAAATAGGTTTTTAAGTTACCTCTAAAATTTTAAAATAAATCTATTATTCTTAATTACAGTCTATATAAAGAAATTAAGCAATTCTAGTCTAGGCAGTGCGTGTGATTGGACTGGGCAGTTCGGTTATAACTGAAATGCCAGGTAAATAATGAGTGTTTATACAAGTGTTTCTGGGCATGAATGTCTCAGCCTTGTAGTCACACTTGAACAAGCTCTGTTAACAATGGGGGATAGAAAGATATATTCAAAGAAACGAAAATACAGTTAAAGTGTATGAGCGTGTGTGAAACGTCTGGTACATGCCTCCCTCTTAAAAAGACACACATGTAAAATAAGGTGCCATGTCTTAGAGAGTACTGTAGGGTCTTTTTTCAGGAGATACCCAGACTTTAGGCGATCAATAGAGACTCAATCCTTTGCTGCGAATGTTATTTAGGAAACCCTTCAGTGCGCGACCAATCACAAAGTTGTCCATGTAAGAGGATTTTAGCAGTGGCTTGTTATTGCGTTAAGCATGGAAACGGGTGTTGCAGAGTGCACATATATCGGTATGTGATCGATAGCTGGTGGCATGTGTGTCTGGTGGGATTAAGTACATTTTCCCACAATATGAGGTAGGTGCTGGGAATTGTCGGAGGAGGTTGTAGACAAAAGAATAAAATAGGACAAGGAAAACCAACGGATCACAATACACCATTTGATATGCCAAGACATCTCAGGTTGCTTTAGAAGATGTCCCTAGTCCCAGGAGAAGCCAGGGAAGCTGAATAAACTAGTTGAACTCATTGCATTGGGGCATTACAGATATTTTAAGGGTGCGAGGAAAACATTCAACCATCCCATTTCCACAAGATTGTAGTCAGATGTAGGTTGATGCTAAAGAGATTCACGTAAGATATCAACAATTACAGGTAAAAGTGGTCTTTCTATGAGGATGCATAAGCTCAAGGAAACCAAATTGAGAATAAGGTGGATTTACATGGGGCATAAGTTGCAGTTTGCATGGGGATATCTTCAGGGTAATGAGTAGAGGGGTCAATAACAGTAAAAAGGTAAGGGTGCCCTTGTAATATAGGTATGGAACTTACTATACCGACGTAAAAGAAGGGAAAATGAATTTGAGGGTGAAGAAATGTGCCAACTCCTTCATCCATGTGTCGATCTACTTCTGAGGGTTATCATGTAGTTCAGACACAGACTCAATCTTTAGCATCATTAAGGGTTGTGGTGGCCTTATTGGTATTATCTCTACCTGGTGATCGCAAGACATGAGTTCAGGTCCTGCTCAAACTCGTTAATGCCTTTGGTTGCTGCTACCTTATGAGCTAAGAATTGAGGTTCTTGGAAGCCCATAGGTTTATCTGCTGAATTAACAACAGCAATTGCCTCTCTGTCCTTTGCCCTAGCTTGTGTGCTGAAAGGCTTGGGTGCCGATCACATGTGTATATTGTCAGTCTTTAGTGAGTTTACCTGTTTGATAGTTCAATGTTACTGTTCCTTACCTTTGCTTTTGATGAACTGCCTTTAAACCTTTAACCCTGGATAGGTACGGTGGGTCGTTTGCGACCCCGAGCGTCAAAAAAAAACAGGTTTTTCTCACGTGACTCACCCCTGTGACTGAATTTGTGGGTGATCGACCTGCAGGAGGTGTCTCCTCTACACGCTCTAGTAGTGTCCAGATGTGCATTGCTGTAGCTGTACTCCTTCCCCGATTTCTGAGACGCGTCGGGGTCGTTCGCGTCCGAGTTTACCCTTCTGAGGTAGTTTGCATAATTATCAAAGTTATTACGTATTATGAAATTGTCGTAGAATGGTGCAACTTGTATAGGTTATCAGTTGTGGAAAGTCTTGGTGGATTGTTTGGCTACCATGTGCATGTTTTTTTTTTTAGTTAAAATGTCGTTCATCACCACGAGGACCATTTTACCGCGAGTGCCCCTTTTTCATTTTTTTTCATTTTTTTGCCAAGTCATTTTTCCGTAAGATATTGCGAAATAGTGTCGTAAAACTTTTGCTTTTTTAATGTTGGAAAGTGTGTCTAGATGATCTGGCTACCAATGCGTGATTTTGTTTTTGTCAGATACGACGTAGTTATTGGTATATTGCGTATTTAACTGCGGTTGCCAATTTCTGTTTTTTTCAATATTTGTAAAAATTTACTACGTAGTAAGGAATTGCCGTATATTATTGATTTTTTTTTCATGTTTATGTGTTAGAAAGTGTGCCTTGATGGTTGGGCTAACACGTGCATGTCTTTTTTTTTTATCTGAGATGCCGTATATTAGAATGTTGGGCATTTTTCCGCGAGTGCCCCTTTTTATTTGTTTTGCATTTTTTTGCTTAGTCATGTTACCGTAAGGAATTGGCAAGTAGTGTCGCAAAACTTATATTTTTATAGTGTTGGAAAGTGTTTCTAGATGATCTGGCTACCCATGCCTATTTTTTTTTTAGCCAGATATGGCGTATATATAAGTATGTGTTCGATTTTCCTGTGATTGCCATTTTTTCGTTTTTTCCCATTTCTTTCAAAATTACTACGTACTAAGGAACTATCACAGAGTAATATTTCATTTATATGTTTATTTGTCGGAAAATATGCCTTGATGGTTTGCCTAGCACGTGGCTGAAATTTTTTTTTCTGAAATGCCGTATATTAGAATGGCCATTTTTCCACGAGTGCCCCTTTTTATTTGTTTTGCATTTTTTTGCTTAGTCATGTTACCGTAAGGAATTGGCAAGTAGTGTCGCAAAACTTATATTTTTATAGTGTTGGAAAGTGTATCTAGATGATCTGGCTACCCATGCCTATCTTTTTTTTAGCCAGATATGGCGTATATATAGGTATGTGTTCGATTTTCCGGTGATTGCCATTTTTTCGTTTTTTCCCAATTCTTTCAAAATTACTACGTACTAAGGAACTATCACAGAGTAATGATTCCTCTAGATGTTTATTTGTCGGAAAATTTTGTTTACTTTTTTTTTGATTGAATATCATCAAATTTTTTTAGCTAAAATATTGTTTTACATTTTTTTTTTTTCGATTTTATTTCACTTCAAAAAAAATTTTTTGGGTCAGAATTTTAATTTTATAGTCGTAAAATAATCGACAATTATCCAGCAACCCACCATACAATTTTTATGCATATCCAATAATAATTAGAATAGTAAATAACACCTTGAAATTGACATACCCTTCCTACATTTCAAGTGGCAGATTAGGGAGTCTGAGTCAGTGTGGTTGGCGGCCATTTTGTGGACATATCCGAAGCGTAAGCTGCCCTATCTATATATATTCTTGTTCCCTATAGAATTTGTGATATTTTGGTATATTTTTACCTGCATAAATATCATATTATATATTAAATATATGTATTTTTTTACGAAATTTCCAAGTACTCAAAAAATTACCTTTAGATATGGCCCCTGATATAAATGTAATTTACAAAATAATGAAGATTTTTTTACATATTTCTATTTTAGGATAACATATGTTTATTCCCTAAAAAAATTAGCCACTTCCTATTTCATTTGGGTACCCAAAAAAAATCATGAAATTTGGACAATTTTTTTTGGCCAAAAAAAGTTACCCTTTCTTTCTCATTTCAGATCTTCACCTCCATGGGTCTGACTTCATCCAAAATACATCAAGATGTGTCCTAAACATTCAAGAATCAATTCCTAAAAGGATTTGTGTATATATGTATAAACTTTTTTTTTATGAATTTTTATGTCAGGTCTTTTTTTTTCTACTTAATTTTTTAAAATATTTATAATAAATAGTTTTTCTGCAGATGAGTAGTATTTATCTTTACAGTTGTTTTAAGCATTCATTGACGTTTTTTTTGGCAAAAGAAAAAAGGAGGTTACTGCAAAAACTGATTTTTCAAGAATTTTTTTTGGCGTCGGGGTCGTTCGCGTCCGAGTATACCCTTAAAGGGGTGTCCAAGGACCGTACCTATCCAGGGTTAATGCATTTACAAATGAGCTTCGTCATTATTAGCTTTGCAGTAGATCATTTCTAGAGATGTGTGAGGCCAAGGATGAATTCAAACACCTTTTGAAGAATGGAGTAGGTATCCTTAGTCGTGATCTACCAACAATAACATCAAGGAAAAGGCAGTGTTGGAGGTGTCAAGGGTGATTTCCCCTCATTTTAGGGATGTGCAGGCGGTCTTGCATGCTTGGTACTTTGAATCATATTGTTGGGCATCTGGCAGTGAATTGTAATCCATTCTCAGGTAAATGGCTTTCTTAGGGATATCTTCTGGGTTCATGGGCACCTGTTAATACACCTTCAAGAAGTTGAGAGTGGAAAATTCATTTGCATTGTGAAAGTAGGAGGTATCTTCTGCGATGTTGGGGAAGGGGTAGTGATCTTATTTTGTCTTTAAGTACAGTCACCTGCAATCCTCACTAGGCTTCCAAGTTTACAAAGGGGTTGAGGTCGGATTCAATTCCATTTGTAGCGCACCTTTACCCATGACAAATTATGGAGTTATTGGTTCTTGATTTTCTTTGCAATGAGACTGTTTCTAAAATCCTATCTATGCTGTTTTTCTACTCACTCCGATGCAGCTCAAGCTTACAAGGCTGCAGAGGGGTTGATGCAAAGATTTAAAATATGACATAAATTTTGCAATGCAGCTTAGAATGTGTATCTTACTAGGTTCCTCAGAAATTCCATGTTTGATCTTGAATTGATCGTATTCTTATTTCAAAGAATCAAAGGTTTTTAATAATCAAATTTGGTTATTTTTATGAATTTTCAAATAATTTTCTATCAAATTTTCACCACCATATCCTTCATTTCGAAGTGTAGCTCCAAAATTCAATGTAGTTCTGAAAAAAGAGTAACGAAGTGATCCAAAATACGTATCAACACCAAACTATAAAAAGAGAAAAGCAAATGTATTCCTGCTTTTATCGAAAAAACTATCTGAATGAAGATCTGCCCGAGGAGAAATATCTTCGATATCTGGACGCCGCTAAGACATTGTCATTATAAAAGTAGAGCAACATGCCCAAATAACTTATTTACAAGTGGCAAGGCAAAGATAACCTGGATGGAAGTACAGAGGATAATTCACCATGGAGAAAATGATGGAGCCAAGAGAATTCAAGCTGTTGTGGAGAGTGATGCTGTTCCAGATGAACTGGACTCAGGGATCAATGTAGTCGTCGAATATGGAAATTCTTAGGAAGTGAGTCAGCTTCCCGTCCTAAGCTGCGTTGCAAAAATGAGGTCAGTTTTGAAAGTTTTGCATCAACCCCTCTGCAACCTTGCAAGCTTGATTTGCATCGGAGAAAGAAGAAAAACGGCATAGATAAGAGTTCAGAAACAGATTCATAGCAAAGAAAATAAAGGAGCATCAACTCCACGATTAGTCCTGGCGAAAGGCGCCACTACAAATGTTATTGAATCTGAGATCAAGGCAGATCCCATACCAAATCTATATGGGAGCGTGTATGCTTCACAATTTGGTGTTCTTTGAACGAGAAAGGACATTCCCGAGGAACTGACTTCAGTCCGGATAAAAAGGATGGAGTTAGAAGCTTCATGAAATTCTGTTAAGAGTTTTGAAAAATCTTTTTTTGTCTTTAAAAATTATCTTCAATTTATGGTATTCATGTTTCAAAGAATCTAAAGTTACCATTTATCATATTTGTTATTTTACCGAATTTTCATATATTTTCATATCAAATTTTCACCACCATAACCTTTATATTAAAGTGTAGTTCCAAAACTAAATATAGTCCTGAAGAAGGGTCACAAAGTGATCTGAAACACGTGTCGACACCAAACAATAAATGGATTCCTTCTGTTATCCTGATAACTATCTGGATGAAGATCTGTCTAAGGAGAAATATCTTTGAATTCTGAATGCTGCTTAGACGTTGTCTATTCCTTATTTACATAGAGCAAAAAGTCCAAATAACTAATTTGAAAGTGGCAAGGCAAGGATAACCTAGATGGAAGTAAGATGATGCTTCATCAAGTAGAGAATGAGGGAGCCAAGAAAATTCAAGCTGTTGTGGAGAGTGATATGTTTCCAGATGAACTGGACTCAGGGATGAATATAGTCTTCGAGAATATAATTTCTTAGGAAGCGACTAAGCTTCACGTCTTAAGCTGTATTTAAAATTGAGGTCAGCTTTCAAAGCTATGCATAAGCCCCTCTGCAACCTTGGAAGTTTGAGCTTCATCTGAGAAAGAAGAGAAATGGCATGGATGGGAGTTCTGAAACATTTTCATTGCAAAGGAAATAATGGAGCATCAAGACCACAATTTGTCACAAGGAAAGGCGCCGCTACAAATGGACTTGAGTCCGAGATCAATGCAGAAACCATATCAAATTTCTACGGGAGCGGGTAAGCTTCATAATTTGGTGTGGTTTGAATGAGAGAGGACGTTCCTGAGGAAACGACATCGATCCAGATGCAAAGGAAGTAATCGGAAGCTTCATGAAATTCTGTGAAGCCTTTTGAAAAATATTTTATTTATTTATAAATTATCTTAAGTTTTTTTTTCCTTATTCATATTTTAAATAATCTAAATGTTTATATAAGAAATCTGTCATTTTACCAAATTTTCAAATATTTTTTTATAAAATTTTATCCACCATATCCTTTATGTTAAAGTGTATTTCCAAATTCAATGAAATCCTGGAGAGGGGTCACGAAGTGATCCGGAACATGTTGACACCAAACAATAAATGGAGAAATACAAATGTATTCCTCTTGTTATCCTGAAAACTATAAGCATGAAGATCGGACCGAGGAGGAATGTCCTCAAATTTGGACGTCTCTAAGATGTTGTCTAACCATCATAAACGTAGAGCAACATGCCCAAATAACTTATTTAGAATTGACTAGGCATAGATAACCTTGATGGAAGCACAAAGGATGCTTCACCAATGAGAGAATGATGAAGCCAGGAGAATTCAAGCTGTTGTTTAGGGTGATGCGGTTCCAGATTTACTGGACTCTGGGATCAATGGAATTTCTAAGGAAGCGAGTAAGCTTCAGGTCCTAAGCTCCATTGCAGAAGTGAGGTCACTTTTGAAAGCTCTGCATCAACGCCTCTGTAACCTTTGAAGCTTAAGACACATCAGAGAAAAAAGAAAAATGGCATGGATAGGAGTTCAGAAACAGTTTCATTACAAAGAAAGTAAAGAAGCATCGAGACATCAGTTTGTCATGGGGAAAGGCGCCCGTACAAGTTAAACTGAATCTGAAATCAATGTAGATCCCAAACCAAATCTCTGCGGAAGCATATAAGGTTTACAACTTGGTGTGTTTTGAACGTCGAAGAACGTTTCTGAGGCACCGACGTCGGTCCGGATGCAAGCGATGGAGTCAGAAGCTTTGTGAAATTCTGTAAAGCCTGTTAAAAAAAATTTATATGTTTAAAAGTTATCTTAAATTTTTGTACTCATGTTTCAAAGAATCTAAAGTTTACATGTCTCAAATTGGTTATTTTTCCTAATTTTCCAATATTTTTGTATTAAGTTTGTTTTCACTAACATATCCTTTATATTAAAGTGTAGTTCCAAAACTCAATGTAGTCCTGAAGGGGGGTCACTAAGTAATCTGAAACATTCGTTGACACAAAACAATCAATGATGAAAAGTAATCGTATGTCTGCCGTTATCCTCAAAACTATCTGCATTAAGATCTGCCTGAGGAGATATGTCTTTGAATTCTGGACGCTGCAAAGAAATTGTCTATCCATTATAAACATAGAGCAACATTCCCAAATAACTTATTTAAAAGTGGCAAAGCATGGATAACCTGGAAGGAATCGCAGAGGATGCTTCACCTAGGAAAGAATGATGGAGCCAAAAGAATTCAAGCTGTTTTGGAGAGCTGTGTGGTTCAAGATGAACTGGACTCAAGGATGAACGTAGTCTTCATATATGGAATTTCTGAACAAGTGAGTAAGCTTTCCGTCCTAAGCTGTATTGCAGAAAAGAGGTTAGTTTTGAAAGCTCTACATCAACCTCTCTCCAACCTTTGAAGCTTGAGTTGCTAAGGAAAAAGAAGCAAAATGGCATAGATAGGAGTTCAGAAATAGTTACATTTCAATGACACTTAAAAAGCATCAAGACCACATGCTGCATAGAAAAAGGCACCTCTACAAATGGAATGGAATCCAAGATCAATGCATATCCCATACCAAATCTCTTCAGGAGCGTGTAAGCTTTTCAATTTAGTCTGTATTGAATGAGAGAGGATTTTCCTGCGGAAATGACGTCAGTCCGGATGGAAAGTCTGGTATCGGAAATATCATGAAATTTTGTTAAGCCTTTTGAAAATTCATTTGTGTACTTAAAAATTATGTTAGATTTTTCGTATTCGTATTTCAAAATATTTAAAGTTTTCATATATCAAAATTGTTATTTTACTGACTTTTCAATAATTTTTGTATCAAATTTTCACCACCATATACTTTATAATAAAGTGTAGTTCCTAACCTCGATGTAGTATTGAAGAAAGGTCACGAACTGATCCAGAACATGTGCCAACACCAAACAATAAAAGGAAAAAAAAGCAAATGTATTACAGTAGTTATTATGAAAAATATCTGCATGAAAATTTGCCTGAAGAGAAATAACTTTGAATTCCGGACGCCGCTAAGACGTTGCCTATTAATTATAAACGTAGAGCAACATGCCCAAATAAAATTATATATATATATATATATATATATATATATATATATATATATATATATATATATATATATATATATATATATATATATATATATATATATATATATATATATATATATATATATATATATATATATATATATATATATATATATATATATATATATATATATATATATATATATATATATATATATATATATATATATATATATATATATATATATATATATATATATATATATATATATATATATATATATATATATATATATATATATATATATATATATATATATATATATATATATATATATATATATATATATATATATATATATATATATATCAAATAAGCCATATATATTAATACATTAAAGTCTGGATTCTCTTGACGACCTCGGGATCAGAGCCCAAGGCGGAACTGCCCAAAGACATAGGTTCATTTATAATAGCTAAGGGATCTCTACCACTCGAAATATAAGGTTTTAATCTATTAATATGAAAAATTCAGCACTTTCGCTTAAGTTCGGGGATTCGATTTCATAATTTACCTCAGACAATCTTCTCAAAACTTCCAAGGTTCGAGGAAGTTGTCTGAATCTGTACTCAACACCAATACGAGTTCCCCGGGCTCAAATGACTGCACTTCGGTTTTCCTATCAAAATTAGATTTCATAACTGCTTGGGAGGAAGCCAAATTCTCTCTTGTAAATTTCCATGCGATAGGTAATTTTTTCCGTAAATTCTCTACAAACTTCATCACATTAATTTCCTCTTTCTGACCAGATGATAACAATTCATGGAAAATTTCCAACAAACCTCCTACTTTGTGTGCATATTTCAGCTCAAAGGGAGCTACACCTGTATATGCATTTGGATGGTTCCTTATGGCAAAGAGAGCAAAGGGAAGTCCTTTTTCCCAATCCTTTCCTTGTTCATAGCAGTATTTTTCTAAAACTGAATTAAGTGTCGGGTGGAATCTTTCCACCACACCCGGACTCTCGGGATGGTAAGGTGTGCTGGTAGTGCACTGAATGGCCATTTCAGCACACTTACCCCTAAATACCTTACTCGTAAAATTCGGCCCACAGTCGGTCTGAATTTTACGAGGAAGTCCGTATCAGGAGAAAAATTCAATGAGCTTCCCAAATACTGGATTGGGAGGGATCTTTTTCATTGGGAATGCTTCAGGAAATCTAGAAGCTCGGTCCATGATAGTCAGGAGATGAGTAAACCCAATCTTTGTTCTGGGCAAAGGCCCCCACCACATCCATACCCAATTCCACAAAAGGTTCCCTAATTGTAGGAATGGGATTTAGAGGTGCTTTCGGGATCACTTGATTGGGCTTTCCCATTACCTGACAAACCTTGCAATTACTAACAAATTGTTTCACTGATGATTTCAATCCTGGCCACCAAAAACATTTGTCTAATCTTTTGAACGTTTTAAATACTCCAAAGTGACCAGAAAAAAAGAATCATCACGTGAAAACTTCGAAAAAGACTCCCTTAATTGTGAGGGAACCAAAATTTGGTCCACTTGAGAAGTTTTGTCCATGTCATGTGTAGATGGGCGACTAATTCGGTATAATAAACTTTTTATTACATAAAACCTCGGTTTAGTTAAATCGGCGGTGTCACCCAACTCGAAATCAAACGCTAGTTTCTAAGCCTCAATGAATGTTAAACGGTCCCAATCAGCTTGCAAAATATTACTAATAATACCCGGACTACCTACTGGCCCGGGCCCTTCTAACTGTACTTCTAAACTACTTAAATCTAAGTCATCATCATTTATCAAATCAGCTGTCTTAGCTGATGCCCGAGTCACCACCGGCATGGGACAAGCATTCACAGTCAAAATAGGGAATAATTCCAGACCCCAATGGTCTACCATGTATTTCCTTGAATATAATCTATATTTGGAATAGGGAGATTCTCCACCACAGCCAACTCGGTTACCTCATTATACCCAGGGAAGGATAATTCCACTTCCACCAATAGAACTGAAACCACCGTATTTGGGAAACCTCCCAGAATCACATAATTCCCTTAATATTCAACTAAACCATTTAATGATTCCCTTAACACTAAAGACCGAGCTGACCCTGTGTCTCGCAAAAATTTTACCTTAAGAACTCCTGAATTGGTAACCAGTCTACCAGGCCATATATATTTATCAATAAGTCATGAAGGTCTATTACCAGTTGGTTTCACATTGCTGTCATCACTACTAATCACATTGCTACCTTGCGTTACGAATGGATTCTCAAACTTAGGAGTAATAGGAATAGATTTATTTGTAATTACAGATATAGAGTTGTCAATATTGTTATTATTTCTCTTCAGATACCTCCTTCTGGAATTACACTGAGCTTGATAATGTCCAGGCTTATTGCACCAAAAACAGGTCCCATTACCTTTGCTCACATTACCAGACACTAACCTGTTTTTAGAGAAGAATCTAGAGGGCTTTCCATTTGAAATCTTTCCCTGAGTCTTCTCATTCTTATAATAGATCGGAACACCGGAATGTTTTACCCTGTTGATCGCTATATTATTGGAGTTATTATTACAATCATTTGGCTTAGCCGACTGGAAATTTATAACCTGAGACCCAAAATTGCCGGACCCCACTCGATGGGTTAAAATAAATTCAAGCGCAATCTGAGCCGCTTTACTTAGAATAACCTCTCAGTTCTTTACTACAATACTTCTTAAATTCTTTCAGCAACATTAATTCCCTCAAGGAGGAGAAAGAGACTACCTGACGACTCTTTAGCCAATTATCAAATTGCTCCTGCTTGAGCCTAGCAAACTCCACGTATGAAATGGAAACATGCTTATTAAAATTTCAAAATTTTAGACGATAGGCCTCAGGGACAAGATCATAAGCCCTGAGGACTAACACCTTTACTTTACCATAATCACGGGATACGCCCTCCTCCAAAGAATTATAAACCCTGATTGCCTTGCCCACCAGCCTACACTGAATTAAGACTGTCCACATCTCGCCGGGCCAAGACAACCTGGTAGCTACTCGTTCAAATGCTTTAAAAAATTTCGGCACATTTTTTTCGTCAAATACAGGGACTAACTTTAAAGCTACCCCTATATTAAATTTATCGACATATGGACCACAAGAAGTACTTAATCTGTTAGGAACACTTAGCAATTTAGCCAACTCCAAAATTACATTAGCCATCTCCAGTTCATGTCACCACACCTTCTCGTTCTCCTCAAACTCAAGCTTCATTAACTCTATCCTCTTGCAAAAATAACCTATATTCATTGTCCTCTTGGGACAACACAGGCTGCACTGGGACTACATTCTCCGGGACAGATTTTTCTACAGCAAATGGGTTAGTGGACACGTTAGCTTTAACCTTTTGACGGCGGCTCCTTTCGGATCGTGTCCGTCCACTAAAACGGCAAGATTTAGGAAAAAATAAGTTAAGGTAAATGTTTTTATATATACTTTGAAAGAAAGAGCATTAAATGCCAAATCCAGTGGTATATAACAAATCTTGTGAAATTAACTATATGAACTTTTATTTGCGAATAAATGTCGTAAATTCCGCTGCCAGCCGTAAGAGCATATTATTCCGAGACCAGGGGGATATAGTAGAAGGAAGGACGGTGTGGAGTCGGATTTTGACGGTAAATTAAAGACACAGCAGGCGGCCTCTTTTGGAGGATAATCTGTCAGCTTATAGGTCTACCTCTGGATGACGTCAGTGACAACACTTGGTCCTTTTTCCAAATCCTTCATTTCTTGTATTTGCCCTGCTCTCACTTATAAACACAGGACAATATGTATTTGATTACTTTTCACGCAGTTGTAAAAGATTTATAAGATTTGATTCCTTAAAAATATTAATTACTACCTTCAACTCATTTTTTTTAGTGAGTATAATAGTTTTGCCATTATCACGAAGCATATTATAATTATGTTACAAACATTATATATGGTACCTTATAATCAACATAATGATGAGGATAAGTAGATATTTTGAATTGTCTACTTGCATCTTTATTACACCACTAATTGTTGTAGCAGATGGTTGTTATATATTCTTTCATAGTTACATAGATATAATATTCTCAGAGAAGAATGCTCTCTAATATGCATACCATAATTCTCAGTCTCACAAAAGTTTTATTCTTACAAATGCTCATAATTATATTCACAAATTAACATAGATACTTATTTGTGTGATATAGAGAGGAAATTATGATAATTGGATGAGAGAGATATTTAATTACTTCCAGCGAAACATTTAGTGATGATCATGATAAGTAAAAAACTGTAATTATTCTGTATTTACATTTTTATTGCTTGACAAGGTTATCAATAGTTAAAAAAAAAAAACGAAAATAAGATATTCAAAATAAAATATATTTATCCTTAGCTACAAACAGAATTAAATTTTTTTTATTACTTGACAAGGTTATCAATACTAAAAAAAAAAAAACTAGAATAAGATATTTGAAATAAAATACATTTATCGTTAGCTACAAAAAAAATTAGAAAACCTTTACAGTATGGTATATTATAAAACATGGCTAATTATTCTGTATATATATATATATATATATATATATATATATATATATATATATATATATATATATATATATATATATATATATATATATATATATATATATATATATATATATATATATGGATTAATATCAACACAAAATCGTGTTCAAATAGAAATAAATTTCTACCTCATACCTGGGATCGAACGCTAGCCCCTTCTAATGAAAAGCCAGGTCGAAACCAACCATGTCACGAGAGCCCATAAAAGAAACTGGAACCTGACCGCTACCAGCTGTCCGAGGATTTACCTGGCGAGACATCAGTCTCTTACCAGCGAGTTTTACCCAATTTCCCGGGCCACCACGTGACACAATTGGTAGTATTTCATTCAAATTACCCCTAATGAGTGAATATGGATTAATATCAACACAACATCGTGTTCAAATAGAAATAAATTTCTACCTCATACCTGGGATCGAACGCTAGCCCTTTCTAATGAAAAGCCAGGTCAAAACCAACCATGTCACGAGAGCCCATAAAAGAAACTGGAACCTGACCGCTACCAGCTGTCCGAGGATTTACCTGGCGAGACATCAGTCTCTTACCAGCGAGTTTTACCCAATTTCCCGGGCCACCACGTGACACAATTGGTAGTAATTCATTCAAATTACCCCTAATGAGTCAATATGGATTAATATCAACACAACATCGTGTTCAAATAGAAATAAATTTCTACCTCATACCTGGGATCGAACGCTAGCCCCTTCTAATGAAAAGCCAGGTCGAAACCAACCATGTCACGAGAGCCCATAAAAGAAACTGGAACCTGACCGCTACCAGCTGTTTTTGCATTTGTATTAGAATATTGACAGATAGACAGTCGTTAACAACAAAGCCAAAGATCATTGAGATAAGTACCTGAAAGGACTCCTTTTCTCAGCTGGGAGCGTAGTGATTATCCAAATAATCCTCTTATGGGCGTTGTTCACTCAAACCAAAAGAAAACTGATAGGAAATGAGAAAGAAGAGAACATTTCTGCCGATGTATCACCGATAGTATCGTACATTGAATATTCCTTTTATCTCCTTTTACTAAACATATATAAGGATCTTTTTTTTTTAATATAATGCAAAAACCTTCGGTAAAAGTATATTAGGTGCTGAGATAGTTGTTTTTCATTTCCCGCCATTGTTAATGGTTTAATCGACAAGAAACCATATCTGGTCATACTGCAGAATGTGCACAATCGTCTGAGCGACCAGATGTAGTCTTCCGCACTGAAGTGGTTAACTTGCAGTTTAGCATGTCCTTCAAAAATAGTTTCAGTATGAGGGGGTCTTCAAACAAAGAAAGGCCTGGATTCACACTCACATCATCAATCATACTATCCTCGTGCTCTGAACCACTATCATCAACACTGTCGAAATCCCTAGCTATATTCCCTCCTTCAGCCATACCCTGAGCTACCTTATATTCTACAGGTAACAAAAACTGGGTCCTGGTGTTTGCTGCCTTAAGCGGGATCCCTAACCAACGAGCACAACTCACCAAATACTCTTTACTTAATAATGGAAAATGCCTAAGATAATCTGCTGATCCTAAAAATTCTGCGGGATCAAAAACATATTTTTCCATGATTTCAAATTTAAAGGAGGAGTAAGGCAACACACTAAACAATAACAAATATTGGTTAATCCACTGAGCACCGATCCGCCAACCAAACCACCGAGTACACTCAAGTGCTAACCTGGCAAGGTCACCAAATTGTTACAACCTCTCTCGTTGTAACGTAGGTTCTCTTAAGATGTTTACATTCTCAAGGATAGCAGTCGGTAAATGTACTTCAGGGGTAAGGAAAGTTGAAAACAGAGACCCCAAAAAACTTAACAAAATTTATTATAAACAAGAATAATAACTTAAATCAACCTTGTGAGATTAAATGCACTTAATTATACACAACACTTAAAAGAAATAAAATATAATTCTCGAAACTCACAAGAAAACCTAAAGCTAATATACTAAACCCTAAAGAGAAGAAAATCATAATAGAGGAAACATTTAATAATAACAAGGTGGATCCAAACAGGGGAATAAGGCCAGCCAGAATAATCAATAGTCCTAACAATAATAAGGTAGAGGGAAGTAAGAGATGAAAACAATGAAACTACCTACCTTACAAATCTAAACAATGCAGAATTAAACATAGATACACAACATATAACAATAAAACTCGTACATATAGAAATAGACAAAATTAATAATATACACAACTTCACCTCAAGTGAAGTACAGAAGAGAAGTTGAATTCAGGGCCGTACTTAGTCCATGAAGCCACTAAACGGAAGGGTAAAACTATACGCCAGGCATAGAAGGGCAACACACTTCCCTATACAAGAGGAACGATAATTCGTCTTACCTGGCGTCAGCCTCCCTACGTGTCAGCTCACGAACCAGTTTGCTCTCACACCCGTATACAGGTGGACTGGATGAATACGGAAAGTAGAATCAAAATTCAGTGTCGGGAAACGGCATGGAGATAAATCATTATACTGGTTTTAAATCTAATATTAGTACTGCTGAGTTATAAGCAGTTTATTTTATCGGTCAGTACCTATTAAGGTTTGATGAGTTTTAGGATGTATGCCCATTGCAAAACCCAATTGCTCTGGGTCATTTAAATTATTAATATTCATCAAGCCAGGATAGTTAGGATTATTATGTATGTATATTCCCTTAGAGCTGCAAGATTTCTCTTCGTATATTTCACATAATCCAGCCTCCTACTCACTCCTTAAAACGTTACATTCCTCTGACCTAGAATCCTTATATGGCACCTCAACTGGGTTATTCTAGTCACCACGAACCACACCTATTTCGTGAGCTGAGCCCAAGTGAGCCAACACGACCTAAAGGTCGATCCATTAGTTCACACACCACTTTACTGAACTGACAGGCAATTTGCATTGCTCTTGCTCACCCCCACTCGATTCCCGCCAAACAGACGACATTGGAGTTGCAGTATCCTCTGGGCTGTAGAGAGGGAAGAAGACAATCGTATGAAATGTGGCAGTGATACTCTATCTGTCAAGAAGCGAGAATTCCATGGGTAGGCCGGAGCACGAAAGGAGCAAGCAACAAGCTGTAACAGTCATTTAAGGACAAGGGTTGTCTTTCAAGTAAGGAGTGAAGGTAAATCACATAGCCAGTAAGTTTTCCCCTATTGTAGATCAGCTTAGATTTTCTTTTACATGATTTAGGTTCAACTAGCTTTTAGATATTTTGAGCTGGCTGCTTGGAATTTGGTGTATAAATTTTGTGTATAACTTTTGCTTTAGACACTTGTATAGTTTCAGGTCACAGGGCCGCGTATCCAACCCCATTACAATTATCTGCTGTTGCAAGAGACCTATAGCCACACATATTTTGATTGCCTTCTGATTTTGCTAGGTTGAGTGGGTTTTATTTCCGTTTGAACTTGTTTAACCTCTTTTGCTGCTGTTAAAATATCAAATTTTCCAAAGCAAATTTTTTTTGTAATAAAATGAATAGATTGAGTTAATTACACTCTTTTGTATTACTACTCCCCTTTCCTGATTGATTGTGTCTAACATGAATATTTAACCTCGGGACAGAATACCCGATATATTGTAAGAAGTAAGTCTAAATACCTTAAGTGTGATAATGTGTTAGCGAGTGTCTTAACATTCATTCTATACTTCGAAGGTAAAGATCCCTATCTTTAACTTATACTGCACTATACCACATCCCTACTCTCTCCATTGTCATTGTCTCAATAATTATATAACGTAAAATTCCTGACAAACATATCACTGAGGTCCCTCAGACGGAGTTGAAGAAGAGCCTGAGAGATGAGATAGCTTTAAACGTAACAAAACTAAGGTAGGCCATCAAATTACCTTTATTGGACATGTGGAATTTTCAGGGCTCCAGACAAAGTACTTTTTTTAGGGGGTATTTAGAGCAAAAGTATTTTAACTACATCATCAAAGTTATTAACACGTGTGTGTCCTGAGTTATGGTGCTATATATATATATATATATATATATATATATATATATATATATATATATATATATATATATATATATATATATATATATATATATATATATATATATATATATATATTTTCACCAAGGGACTTTCCCCGATTTCATGGGGTAGCCAACATCAGACAAAAGAACAAAAAGGAACCTTTTTTCCCTCAGCTGAGTTTGGCCTGTACTGCTAGGGTGCCAAAGCTCACCCTCCCCCATTATCCACCACAAATGAAGTTTCATACATTGAATCCCCTACTGCTACTACCTCTGTGGTTACCAAGGTGACTTTAGGAGGCAGCAGGGTTTAACATATATTTGTCACAATCACTTGCCATTCATTCTTATTTCTAGTACGCTTTCTTGCCTCTCTTCCATTTAACATCCTATCACCCATAGCTTTCTTCATTCAATCCATCCACCCAAATCTTGGCGTAACTACTGTACTTCTCCAATAAACTCCTGCATTCATCACCTAAATTAGCTGACAGTCACTCTCCATTTTCTCAACATGGCCAAACACCTCTACACATTCATATCAATTGTAGCTCTTAAATAATTTTTTACACCCATTTACACCGTCATTCCTTCGTTCTCAACCCTATCTAATCGAGATACACCAGCCATACTCCTCAGACACTTAATCTCAAACACATTTTTTACTGTCTCTCTATCACTTTCATTCCCCACAACTCCGTTCCATACATCACAGGAGGTAAAATCACTTTCTCATATAGAACTCACTTTACATTCATGCCTAACCTCCTATTCTTTACCCCTCCCTTCGCAGCCCCGACACATTGCATCCTTCATTCACGCTCCGATGTACATCTGCTTCCACCCAACCTTTTGCTGCAACAACAGACCCCAAGTACTTAAATTAATATATTTCCTCAATTAATTCTTCATTAAACATGACATTCCACCTGACACCACCCTCCCTTCTCGCGCATCTCATAACCTTAATATTACCCACATCAACTCTCAATTTCCTTCTCTCGCATACCCTTCCAAACTCTATAACTAATCAGCCAAGCGTCTCTTCTGTGTCTTCAACCAGTACAGCATCATCCGCAAATGATAAAAGATTTACCTCCCATTCATGATCACTCTCATCTATCAGTTTGATTCTTCGAAAACTACTTGAACCTTCACCTCTCTCACCATTCTATCAACAATAAATTGAACAACCATAGTGACATCACACATCTGTGTCTCAGTCTCACTCTCAATGGAAACCAGTCGTTTGTTTTACTACTTATGTAGAAACTTTACTGCTTGAAACCACCTTCCACCAATTCCATATAACCTCATCACGTTCAACATCGCTTGCTTATCAACTGTATCATACGCTTTCTCTAGACCCAGATCCATAAACTCAACAAACACCTCCTCACCTTTTGTAAGATATTTCCCACATATATGCCTAACTGAAAAACTAAAATTTATACATTCCCTACCTCTTCTAAAACCACCCTGTACTTCTAGAAGGGCATTCCCGGTTTTATCCTTAATCCTATTAATTAGTTCTCTACCCTACAATTTTCCAAACACACTGAACAAACTAATACCTCTTGAATTACAACACTGATGCACTTTTCCCTCTCCTATATACAATGATACAATACACGTACACACAATGTCTACTGGTACCATCGAAAACATAAAACACATATTAAACAATTTCATCAACCATTCAAGTAGTCACACCCACTTCTTTTAACATCTCAGTTCATACACCTTCCATACCGGGTGCATTTCTTACTCTAGTCTCATCTTGTGCTCTTCTCACCTCCTCTTTTGTGATCCCTCTCTCATTCTTCTGTGCCATCACTTGTACCTCAGTGCCTGCAACAACAATTATATCTGCCTTCCTATTATCCTCATTCTTCAGTAAACATTCAAAATATACCGCCCACCTTCTCCTTACCCCCTCTACTTTTAAACTTCATCCATTTCCATCTTTCTCTGTCTCTTCAATTCTTGAATAACCCTCTATTACTCTAATCACTACTTTCCTAAACTTTTTATTCTCTTTACATGAAAGACCCAAATCCTGACCCCACCTCCAGTCAGCAACCTTTTTTTCTTCAGCTTCCTTACAATTTCCACATTTTTCTCTCTACATCTTTCATACTTCACTACGCTATTATTCTGCAGCCATTCTTCAAATGGCCTCATTTTCTATTCCACTTTTATCTTCCCTCCTTCATTCCACCCTTTTCTACGCTTCTCGGTGCTGCCTTGAACAATCCTCTTACCACACACATAACTTGCAATCCCAAAAAGAATTTTTATGGCTAGCTTCCACCCCTCCTCTAAACCACCAGTTCCTCTCACTTTCACTCTAGCTTAGGCCATTTCCAACCTTTCTTGATATTCACTTTTAATCTCAGGTTTTATCAACCCTTAAACGTTCACTAACTCTCTTTTATATCCCCCCCTCCCTCTATCCACCCACTCTTTTGTTATAGCTAATTATTTTTCAATCAGAAAATTATCACACATACAGATTATAATACCCCTAAAGATGTGCACATCTTTCAATCTTCCAAAGATTCTCCAAGCTATCAATACATAATCCATTAATGCCCTTTTTAACACTCTTCCATTTGCCACTCTTTCCTATGTATACTTGGTATTATCATTCTCTTTAAAAAAAATACAAATTATTACTGACTCTTAATCAACATATATATCATCCAGTCTCTCGCCACTCTTGTTTTCAACTGGTACACCATACTTCCCAGTGACACCTTCTACATCTCCAGCACACGCTCTAGCATTTAACTCACCCAAAACAACTAAATAATTTCCTTTACACAGTTGTTCTAAACACCTAGTTAATTCTTTCAAGAATTCATTCCTGTCTTCTTCACTTTTTTCATTGCCTGGCCCTTACACGCTAACAAATGCCCAGAATTCCCTACCAAACCTATCCCATACCCACTTAAAACTAGATGATATCTTCTTCCATAACAATACTTTACTTATCTTCTGTTCATTAGCCAATAAAGCCACACCCTCTTTTACTCTCCCCCTTTCAATCCAAGATACTCTACCTGTCACTTCACAAAACATCACATCAACCTTCCCTTTTATCTTTGTCTCACACGAAGCTAATATATCTATCCTTCTATTCTCAGGGGTACTTTCAATGTCATATCTTAAACTGTCCATTGCACTACATCCACGCATATTCAAACGCCCTAAAACTAGAGTGCAGGCAGCAGTTACTGTCCCCCCCCCCCTCCGCTCCACCTCTTTGATATCTCACAGGGATAAGATACAGGAGAGGAGTTTCCCAGTCCATTTGCCCCTCTTACCACACGCCAGGATACGTTGGTGGTATTCTAATTGTAGTTGTGCCCCACTGTTTAAAAAGAAATAATAAATACATGTATATATATATATATATATATATATATATATATATATATATATATATATATATATATATATATATATATATATATATATATATATATATAATAAAAATCTGTAACACACAGCTATTGATTCATTCTACAGGGGCTAAGGTACACATTTAACCAAATATTTCATAACTGCACTCAGATGTTTAGTGTTAAACCCTCCATATTATTCGGTATACTGCTTCAATTAGTCAGGACAGTTCCCCTAAAATGAGCTGAAAAAAAATAGATACTGACAGAGCCTTCACACAACTGGACGCACTAGCTTTGCTTGCCACCCAACTTAACCCTCCCCACCACCTGTCATTGTTTTTAACCAGTTACACCCCTGTATATATCTATCATCATCATGATCAGCCATTACTAGTACGTTGAAGAAAAAGGATTCAGACATAGCTTTCTACTTGCGTCTCTTTATGTTTTTTTTTTACGCCAGTCATTGCTTGCAAACTATTAGTTTGTTAATCCATAGTACATATTCTGTATTCCCTAGGGAGCCATTCTGTTTTTTTCCTATTGACCATCTATTATCTGTCATACTTATTATATCCCCAGCCCATATCCGTTTCTTTTTCTTTCATAAAAATGGCAGTATTATGAACAAAAGAGAGGGGCTGATAAAAATTGTACTGGATTTCTATACATTGCTATACAATATTCATATAGGGAATTACTTTGCAATAAGAATAGTGAAACACATTGTTAATACTAGATATGATAGGTGAAGTAAAAAAATAATTAAGTAGCATGAAAAGAAACAAAACAGCAGGACCTTATGTCCTATTAATTGATTAGATGATACATGGAGGAGATTTCTTTTCGTAACACTCGCTTAACTTTACACAACAAGTATGGAAGAATGCTCTAAACCTAAAAATGGAATAACTTTATTATTACACTGATTCATAAAAGATCGAAATAATCACCTCCTAATAAGTTTACCCTCAGTAATAATAAAATATTCAACAACTAATCATATTCATGTAATTAGATAGCTAAGGTAAATAATTATACGGTAAGTAAAGCAATCCTAAAACTGCATAAATATAGTGAGACAACCTAATTGAGAAAGGAATCGATCAGGGAGACAAGTCTCTACTATATTATTCATTGAATGCTTACAGGAAATTTCTAAGAATCAAGAAATGTAGTGATTATCATTAATAGATTAAACCTTACTAACTCAAGATTCTCGAATGGCACAGCTCTGGTTAGTGAATCATGGAAGGATTTGCAACATATAAGAGAAACTTTTGATAGTGAACGCAGTAATGTAGGTCTAAAAATGAATATGAGTAAGATTAGGATAAAGTTCATTGGAAATCCAGAGAGACCACTATTAAGGGTTAGACAAACCTCTAGAGATTGTTAATGAATGTAAGTACTAGGGACAGACAGTAAGTGTTTTCTCAGAACCGTAGGTCAGAAAAAAAAGAATAAGTACTTGATGGGGACCTTTTTGGTAAACGTAATGTGTTAAAAAAGGGTAAAATGTCACTATCTCTAAAAATGAAATTATTCCTATTGACACAAAGTGTCTCGGTTAGATTTTGCTAGTCGTCTCTATCTTGAGCTTTTAAATCAATATTTGTCTATTGCTTATCTCCTACTACACAATTCATAGTCCTTAGCCATGTATGTCTGGGTCTTCTAACTCTTCTAATGACTTGTGAAGCCTAGATGAAAGTTAGGTGTACTAATCTATCTTTGGGAGTGCGAAGAGCATGAGCAAACCATCTCCATCTACTCAAAACCCTGTTCTCATCCACATATGGCACTTGATTAATCTCTCATGATATAATTTTTAATTTCTTCCTGCCATTTAAACTCCTAATATTAGCAAGTCCTATGGCCTTATGGTAATTAGGGTAGCGTCATCAGTATATTATAGGTCCGCTAATTTCCTGTTACCAGTCCAGTCCAATCCTTCTCCGCCATCCCCAACTGTTCTACGTATGACAAAATCCATGAGGAGGATAAACAACGTATGTGAAAATATATTCCCTTAGAGTGTTCCACTGTTCACTGGATTTTCATTTGATAGGACTCGATTAACATTACCTTACCTCTTGCTATGCTCATGTACAGACTTAATAGAATTTGCATATTTAGGAGGAATTCCCTCATAATGCAGGACACTCCAAAAAATTGACCGGTGTACAGTAGCAAAGCTTTTACAGTCCACATATGGTTACATAGTCCCCCCATTGCTGAAAAATATGTCTTAAAATGAAAATTTTGTCTCTACAACTTCTACCTTTTCGAAATACTAATTGTTCATCTCTCAGCATGTTATCAACCTTTCTCTCTAGCCTCTTTAGGATGGCAATGCTATATATTTTCATAATCACTCTTTAAGATCTCTTTTTTGGGGCCATTTTCACCAACACAACTAGATCTCATCCATCAGGTTATGCCTCCACATGCCACATTCTACCATATAATCTCATTATTATTCTGGGAGTCACTTCATTATCGTCCAAAATTCTCTTAGAATTTATTTCATCTTGTCTACGTGTTCTCCATTATTGCTTAAATTTCAAGCACACAAAATTCATTCTTATGTACATCAAGGTCTTCATCAGATTCAGGCATATCAATCTAATTAGCCCCTTCATATCTCCTATTCATGTCATCCACCATAGCCCTTCTTCATCTTCTGTTATTATAACAGATCCATCTTATATATATATATATATATATATATATATATATATATATATATATATATATATATATATATATATATATATATATATATATATATATATATATATATATATATATATGATTCGTCTTTTTTGTCCCAGTAGAGATATCATTAACAATTCTATGGGCATGTCCTACACCATAACCACTTTCTTATTTCATAACTTTGTCAGCATCATCTGCTCTCCTGTCTAGATATTATTTTCAGTAATTTCTGGCTTTTCTTTTGACCTCACAATAAATTCAGGAGTACTCAGCATGTTCTATCCTGTAATATTAGTTATTTCCTCGGAAACTTTCAACAATAAATTTCGGTTTTTGTCTCCTTTTTAGAGTAACAGAAGTATCACTGCATATCCATGGTTTTCTGCTTGTAACCTCATATCCCTGAACTTCAGTAAAACTGACTGATGTATGTTCTCAATTTCACACTATTCTTCATTATTTTTTTTTCTCGTCTCTTAAAGTCTCCAAGACTGCACATGGATTCTTATATTCATTAGCAAATGTTTCTCTTTGTTGCTATTGACTTTAAATATACTAATTTTTTCCTGAAGATTGTATTTCAATGTATTTTTTTTTCTTATTGTACACAACTGATATTTCCTTATTTTGGCAATATATTTCTTATTTTCAAAATTATAGCGAGATTACAAGTGGAAAAACACTGACAGTGAAAAATGAAAGTCTGATTTTTTTCTCATTTATCTTTTGAACTGTCACTCCGGTTGATACGGACATAAGAAAACTGCTACTGAAATATCATGTTTAGTATCCACTCTATATCGGTTTTTGGCTTTAATCTTAAAATTATAATAATAAGAGGAAAAGTAAGAAAAAAGAGCCAACAGGAGATATATGAATGGGTACAGGTGGATATAGAGAAAGTATGAAAAGTATTTAGGATGATTAAGGAAAGATAAATTGATTATGAATGCACCTAAAGGTTCATTTTCTTAAGATAAATAGTTTTATGTATTTTATATTTTTTTGTTGATGGGAACGAGGGGACTGCAAAAACAATAGGATTTATATTTCTGACTTTACTAGTCGCAGGATTTTAGTAAGCAGAACTTAATATATTTGGAAATTGCTGTCTACACTGAATAGGTTACGAATTTGAGTAGTTTTTGGAAGAATAATGAAAGTCTATTAACGTTTATAGATATATATATATATATATATATATATATATATATATATATATATATATATATATATATATATATATATATATATATATATATATATATATATATATATATATATATATATATGGGTATCTCTCTCTCTCTCTCTCTCTCTCTCTCTCTCTCTCTCTCTCTCTCTCTCTCTCTCTCTCTCTCTCTCTCTCTCTCTCTCTCTCTCTGTATATATATATATATATATATATATATATATATATATATATATATATATATATATATATATATATATATATGTTAAGATATATATATATATATATATATATATATATATATATATATATATATATATATATATAGATATATATATATATATATATATATATATATATGTAAAGATATATATATATATATATATATATATATATATATATATATATATATATATATATATATATATATATATCGCTCAAAAATCTATTTTTGGCTGAGATGGCCATGTCGTCCTGATGGAAGCTCCTTAAAATAGCTTCCTAAGGGATATATGTGCTACTGTGATATTCCCAGAGAATTTTACCTTTAGGTATCCAGAATTCTAACTCCTGGCGCGAATATCCTTAAAATTTCTCCTAAGGATATTGCAATATCAGCCGATGCATTCTTGACATGCCTCCATAGTAATCTGCACCCCAAACAGCGTTTTGGCTTCGAGGAGGATATGGCAAAATAAAAGGGAGCCGTCCAAAGGCTATCCCCGCTCTCGTAATACTATTGGGAATATAACAGCGCCATTCCCACGATGGCGGACATTCCTTGTAGCATTGAGCTTGGTGTTACAGATACAGTGCCACTGGAGGGATACTGTGAAGATCTTTCCTTTTAGAAGAGATGGGTGGGTCCATCAGGACGACATGGCCATCTCACCCAAAAATTGATTTTTCGCTTCGCTCAAAATCCGTTTTTTGGGCTCAAGCCATGTCATCCTGATGGAAGCATAACAGAGCATTAGTGTATCTGTGGATTTTTATCAGTGCCTCAACCTTATAGCAACCTTTTCTATGGTCATGGGGACCACATGAGACAGGGGATGTTACCGTTATTCGTCACCATCACTAATCATAACCAATGTTAGTGCTTCCTGCCTCCTACAGGGAAGAATCATTATAGACAGTAGAAAAGGGATCTTGAGGTTAACATACATAGTATAACCAAACATAAGTACACACTGAATATAAAAATAGTGTCATATTTGTATATTTTGCTAAAATAACATCAGTGTCTCTTATATTTATTATTTGATGCATACAAATATATGAGGGATACTTACTTTTTGTAAGTTGAAGAACTCTGGCATGTATACATACAATTGTCTGGCGAAAGTGGACGCACTACATTCTAATAGACATTTATTACTAATAAATGATTAAAAGATGTCCAGTAAAACGAATGTAGTATGCCAATGGGATTTTACTTGTAACGAGTACAGAGACTATATTTACTTCTTGAAGGAAGAAATGATGAGTGCCAATATCAGACTGAAGGAAAATTATAAAATTATTTCTCTTCATAATTCCTGTACTGGTTACTTCTATCTGCACTGTGTACTTCGTACACCGGCACTAGTGCTATCTGTATAATTCCACACCTGGGATTTTGAACAGAGCTAGTGTTATCATGGTAACACTTAATTAAAAGAAGTCACACCTAAGAAGGGCGACCTCTTCTCCCTTTAATTGACAGTCCCAGTTAATTAGCTGTTCATCGTAGAATTAGACGGCAGGTTAAATATTCTACATTGCGTCACCACATATTGCTTCAGAGCATGGATTTGTCTAGCATAGTGTATGTAGAACACTCTGGATGATTCTCATCCGTTACGTGTGCGAGGACATGTGAGGTCCCAAACCATAAACTGTTTACCACAGTAATTAGGGGGCAGGTTTTAATACACTACCTGCCGCCACTACGAAGTATTTCAGTTCATGCACTTGTTTTGCATAGTGTTAGTAAAACACTCTGGATGCTTTCCATCCAGTGTATGAACGAAGGCGCTCAAAGTCCATATGCTGAAAGAAGTTCAGTGACAAAGCAATCTTTCTCGGATCATGACCTGCGGGAGTACTGTCGGGATCGCTCTATGAATAACGTAGATGAGCTTCGCCCTTAGTTGTTTTAGGGATAAATTTTATCCAGAAGTTTCTCCTTTAAAGAGCTGTCCTCCCCTGGAGTCTGAAGTTCTACGAAGATAGACCTTTAGACACTCTACAGGACATAGAGAGATATCTTCCTTCAGAGGGCAGATTCTCCAGGGACCCCACCTCTTAGTGGGTAGCTCGTTTTTAGCGAGAAAGGATGGATCAGGAAATAGATTCAGTTCTCCCACTTCTGTGAACTGAATGTGACCCTCATCTCTCGATAGGGCCACTATTTCACTAACTCTAGCCCCGGAGGCGATAGCAAACAGAAAAATAACCTTTTGGGTTAGATCCTTAAGAGAACAATCTTCATTGTTCACAGATGAGGCATATTGTAAGATCTTGTCCAAAGACCAAGAGATGGGCTTTGGTGGTACCGCGGGCTTAAGCCTAGCACATGCCTTCAGAATCTTATTAAAGATTTCATTCGCCAGATCCACTTGAAAGGCATATAGGAGAGGCCTAGTCAAGGCTGACTTGTACGTATTTATCGTATTGGCCGCCAGACCTTGGCTATGAAGGTGGACAAAGAAGGACAGACAGAAGTTCATTGAAACTTCTTTAGGTCCTTTTGCTTTGACAAACATAACCCACTTTTTTCAGGAAGACTCATATTTTCTTCTAGTTGACTTGGCCTTGTATTCTTCTAAGAGTTCTATATTGCCTTTTGAGATCCCCAATTTTTTTCTAACCACTAGAGCGAGAAAATCATGAAATGAAGGGTTTGAGTTCTCTGTGATAAAACGAAGGCAGTTAATTTCTGAATCTTCGGAAATATACCTAGGGTCAGAACTAGGACCAGCCTCATCTAGTCTATCATCCCCACTAGAGGATCCTCGTATGAGGCTATATAGCGAGGTAGTTTTTTTAAAACGCTCGTGATGAAGAGGTCGAATTGCAGATCCGGGACTTGTTCCAATCTGGGAGGGAATATGTCTGCGCCCATGGACCATTCCAACTCTATCGGTTTGGATCGAAATAGAGTATCCACCGTCACATCGTGGATCAGTTGTAAATTAACTGATGGTAGGTACCGTCCCTTTAAGAGAGGGATGGGTAACTTCACCAAGACTGAATGAGACGTTCGAATGTGACGTCTTGTTATCGCATCGGTGTCCCAGATCAGTCGTAGGGAGTCTGATCTTTGTGGAGTGGGCTTCCCCACCCATGGAAGGACCAGCAGAGTATTGGGACTTTCGTGCTCTAATTTCTGTTAGAGAAGCGATTAAAGAGGGACCGATCCCAGTCTTTTTTTATCTCTTCAAGCGTTTGATATGTGTTTTCTCCAAGCTCTTAACGCATCTTTCCGGTGTGCCCTTAGCACCAGGTCTGTCACTATAGCAAACTGGGGAAAGTGTAGCGTTTTTTCCTGTTGGCGTTTTGAAATTATGACTGAATACCTGAGTCTCTTGACAGACCTAGCAAGCTCCTTTTATATTTCCAAAGGAGAGGAGAGTTGATGTGACTGAGGGCTTCGATGGTTTTTTAAACATTGAAAACCCGGAGCTGGAGAAAGTCGAGACTTCTAGAAGCTTATCTTGTATCCGGGATGTCCCAGGAACCGGGTCATCTCTTTGAATGCACATTGGCCGGACACTTTGGGTGCTGCCCACTCCAGCCTCTTTATTAGGTATATCAATACCTGAACTATTCCTAGGCTTGAATTTGACGTGACTAAGTTCGTCAATCCTTTGAAGATACTTAGGACTGTGAGTCCGACACGTATCTTCCATAGGATGAATGTTACTCTCTGTAACATGAATTCTAGGTAGGAGGAAGGGTGGTGGTTGACTGGAAGGTTCTGAAGGACACCTTTTAAGTCTAACAAAACTGCGAACACCCTTAATTGGAACAAGGTCCATATGTTCAGAAGGATTAACATTCAGAACTTGCTGTTTTTATGAACTTGTTGAGTGGCGACATGTTCAGAATGGCTCATTGATATCTTGAGTCCTTCTTGTGAACACGAAGCAGCCTTCCCTGGAACTCAATGAGCTAAAGTTTTCTTCCCACCTGTATGCTCTATAGCTTTCAGGTATACTCCTCCAGGAGGGTTTTGAACTGTAGGAGAGGCCTAGTCAAGGCTGACTTGTACGTATATATCGTATTGGCCGCCAGACCTTGGCTATGAAGGTGGACAAAGAAGGACAGACAGAAGTTCATTGAAACTTCTTTAGGTCCTTTTGCTTTGACAAACATAACCCACTTTTTTCAGGAAGACTCATATTTTCTTCTAGTTGACTTGGCCTTGTATTCTTCTAAGAGTTCTATATTGCCTTTTGAGATCCCCAATTTTTTTCTAACCACTAGAGCGAGAAAATCATGAAATGAAGGGTTTGAGTTCTCTGTGATAAAACGAAGGCAGTTAATTTCTGAATCTTCGGAAATATACCTAGGGTCAGAACTAGGACCAGCCTCATCTAGTCTATCATCCCCACTAGAGGATCCTCGTATGAGGCTATAGAGCGAGGTAGTTTTTTTAAAACGCTCGTGATGAAGAGGTCGAATTGCAGATCCGGGACTTGTTCCAATCTGGGAGGGAATATGTCTGCGCCCATGGACCATTCCAACTCTATCGGTTTGGATCGAAATAGAGTATCCACCGTCACATCGTGGATCAGTTGTAAATTAACTGATGGTAGGTACCGTCCCTTTAAGAGAGGGATGGGTAACTTCACCAAGACTGAATGAGACGTTCGAATGTGACGTCTTGTTATCGCATCGGTGTCCCAGATCAGTCGTAGGGAGTCTGATCTTTGTGGAGTGGGCTTCCCCACCCATGGAAGGACCAGCAGAGTATTGGGACTTTCGTGCTCTAATTTCTGTTAGAGAAGCGATTAAAGAGGGACCGATCCCAGTCTTTTTTTATCTCTTCAAGCGTTTGATATGTGTTTTCTCCAAGCTCTTAACGCATCTTTCCGGTGTGCCCTTAGCACCAGGTCTGTCACTATAGCAAACTGGGGAAAGTGTAGCGTTTTTTCCTGTTGGCGTTTTGAAATTATGACTGAATACCTGAGTCTCTTGACAGACCTAGCAAGCTCCTTTTATATTTCCAAAGGAGAGGAGAGTTGATGTGACTGAGGGCTTCGATGGTTTTTTAAACATTGAAAACCCGGAGCTGGAGAAAGTCGAGACTTCTAGAAGCTTATCTTGTATCCGGGATGTCCCAGGAACCGGGTCATCTCTTTGAATGCACATTGGCCGGACACTTTGGGTGCTGCCCACTCCAGCCTCTTTATTAGGTATATCAATACCTGAACTATTCCTAGGCTTGAATTTGACGTGACTAAGTTCGTCAATCCTTTGAAGATACTTAGGACTGTGAGTCCGACACGTATCTTCCATAGGATGAATGTTACTCTCTGTAACATGAATTCTAGGTAGGAGGAAGGGTGGTGGTTGACTGGAAGGTTCTGAAGGACACCTTTTAAGTCTAACAAAACTGCGAACACCCTTAATTGGAACAAGGTCCATATGTTCAGAAGGATTAACATTCAGAACTTGCTGTTTTTATGAACTTGTTGAGTGGCGACATGTTCAGAATGGCTCATTGATATCTTGAGTCCTTCTTGTGAACACGAAGCAGCCTTCCCTGGAACTCAATGAGCTAAAGTTTTCTTCCCACCTGTATGCTCTATAGCTTTCAGGTATACTCCTCCAGGAGGGTTTTGAACTGTAGGAGAAGGTAAGGAAATGATGGTAGGGACATTTCTGTTTCCCATCAATGGCTCATCTTGAATAGGTTTTGGACCGAAGGATCGAAGTCCTGCGATCCTGAGAGAAAGTTCCTCTTAGCCGAAGCTTCTTTTGCTTCGAGTAGTCAGTAGGCTTAGACTTTTGACCATCTGCCTGTAGCACTGTGGTCACTGGAATAGTGGGATGTTGTTGAGTAGCCCGGATATTTCCAGCATTTCCGATCTTCTTTTTAGGGACCCACAACTACAGATGATTTTCTCTTTGAAGGAATAACCCATTTTGGGAGAAGATCTATGTTCTCCATGGTGGCGTTCTTAATTACTTCCTTAGTGACTTCATGTGGGAAGAGGTCTTTACCCCAAATGTTGGAAGATATTAGTTTCCTTGTTTTGTTTTTTACTGTTGCATCAGCGAACACAAACTCTCTACATGCTCCCCTAGCCTTCATAAAGGCGTAAAGGTCCTTCACCAAGATAGCCATATGCATTTTGGCTATGACCATGAGCATGTCTGGGGTACTTTCGTAGGTTGAACACAACCCTATGTAGTTTTGTAGAGAAAGGGATGTCGCAAGTCTTTGACTCATATTCATTACACAAGAGCAACTCAGACAATTTAGGGAGACTTGCGACGTCCTTGTCTAATTTTCCTACTGAAAATGTCAAATGGACTTCCTTCCAATCCTTTTCCTCTCCGGGAAAAGCTGGAGACAAAGGCTTGCACTCATCGAGTGTGGGACATGGCTTACCCGCCTCTACCGCTTTGGCAACAGAAGGAAATGCCTTCCCCATAAAGGGGAATGAGAGTGAAGTAGGAGCATGAAAAGAAAGGTGTCCGTTATTCAGTGAGAATACCTTCGACTCTGAATAACCCACTTTTCTTAGGCTACCTGAAAGGATAGTCTGTGCCTTATCATGGTCGAGAATCAAGACCTCCTTTGGTTCCGTTCCTTTTCTTGACTTTGGTTCGTACTTCAGTCGAACCCAACAATTAGGGAAAGCATCAAAGCTTGGCCAAAATTGAATTTTGTCCAAAGGATCAGCACCTATTTTCTCTGAGATGCAGAGATTGCCATTTGAATTTGGCATCTGCTCCGCGAACCTCCAGGGATTGGTTATGGAGGATGTTGGTAGGTCTTGATTCATGGGTCGTATGACTGACCCCTGGGAAGCGACAAGAGAAACTTTATGAGGATCTATCTTGCATTTTACTTCCTGCTTTTCGTTTTGTCTACGAAAGCTCTCTATTTGATTTTTCACCTGGATACATAATTTTACCACATTATCCAAATAAGGTGTAGAAAACGAAGATGTCGACATCGATGGCTCTAAAGCAGGCACAGGCGGAGGAAATCCGACGCAACATTTTCCTCTTCTACCTTGGGGCATTTCTTGCCCTTAATCCCAAAGGTTTTCTGGCAGTCAGGGGATGTAGTTGGCTCCTGAGGCACTACTGTTTCCTCACTTGCTTCCGGAAATAGTAGCTTACGCATCCTATCATTAGGTAGGAAAGGTCCCGGAGAGATCTTTTGAAAGCCTCTCACCCAGTTGCGTAACTTATATTGAGCTGTATCCCTAGTCTCTGTAGACTTAGGATTTTCAAAACCTTCGGACATTAATGTCCGACATGTATTGCAAAACTGTGGGTTCCAATAATGTAGGGATCCGGGAATAATATTGCAGGGGGCATGAAACCTGCAAGTATTATTACCGTAAAAATACTTACTCTTGGCCTTGCAAAGGACTGCAGCACAAGATATCTGGTGTTCCTCCTGTAAAGAAAGGAAAACCAAATGAGTATACAATGGATTATCTCATTGACAATCAACATGCAAATGTCCTTTACAATAGAGTAGCTCAGGATAGTAAGCTATAAAGGGATAGTAGGAGATACATACTTGTGTACCCCTGTGAGTGAATGCTGTTGCCTCCCCTCAGTATTAACTACAATGACCTTTCTCTATAGAGTAAGTCCAAGTAGAAGGACTCTTACCCCTAGAGGTAGAAAAGTATCAAATCACTGTCCCAAAATAATGCTAATACTGTGGGGTCAGGATGACTGATTCTAGATCAGAATATTGAAGAAAACTATTCATTCAATATATGAACGGTAACAGCGGTACCCAAGGTATGTCAGAAAATACTGCTGTATCATGGTACTGTAGTTTTCTAATTGCAGTAAGTCTATATTGCAATTTACTGGCTACTGTACATCATGTATTGTAGTCTAGTCATTATGCTGCCTTCATAGTGGCATATGACAGTATGGTCCATCTAGCATGAAGCCAGCTGGACTAGGAAAATAAAGTCATATATTTGTATATCCCACTCAGCCTATTTTCTGTAGTCTTCCTACTATATTAAAATATAGAGTTTCCTGATCAGGGAGACTCAAGGAAAAAGGCTCTACCCTTTAAGGGTTAGGAGTGTATTACTCCTGCCTTGAAGTGTTTAATATTGTAGGGTAATCCTAATACAGATTTCTAATCAGGATATTGAAGAAATCATATTCATTCAATATAGGATTGGGCTTAGCAAATGCCTGTGTTGGATATCCAAAATATATTGGAAATAACTACTAGTATAAACTATATAGTAGTTTTCTATCTACAGTATATTCTATACTGCAGATATACTGGCTACCTGTATAATATATACAGTAGTTCAGCCGGCATTCAGCCGGCATAGCTAGGTCTTGCCGGCATACCAGGCATGCTAGCTAGAGAGAGAGAGAGAGAGAGAGAGAGAGAGAGAGAGAGAGAGAGAGAGAGAGAGAGAGAGAGAGAGAGAGATAGCATGGAAAAAAGGCTACTCCTTACTGTGAATGTATACCCAGGTTTCCCAACCCTGGGGTCGCCAAAATCTCAAAATATCAAAATGAAAATAAAAATTCAAAATATGGCACAACTCGCAGTAAAGAGAAAAAATATAAAGGTTTTTGGGGGATTTTTATTTATCGACTTTTATATATCTATCTATTCATATATTAATATAGGAAAAACTAAATTTTAATGGTGGTATCCCTGATTGCACTACTTATTTGATACATGAACAGCATCACCGATCACGTCCAACGAGGTAGCCACTTATATAGTTGATGCATTTATACCTGTATATTGATTTCGAATGTGCTACATAAGTTGCACTCAGTCTTTGTTTCTTTAAAATTCTTAATCATTCATTAAAAAGTGGTATGACAACAATAGAAACTGAGTACTTCCCTTGCTGACAAAGTATTGCACCACAGTGTGTCAGTGATAGCCTATCACAGTATTCATATTTGAGGCTTCTAAAACCACCATATTTAAAGAGAAAGAGGGGCAAGGGAAGAGGAAGAGGAGAGGGGTACTTTTCATTCCCTCTCCTCCTACATTTTTCCTTTTCCCTTCGTCACCCTTTCCTTGCTCCTCTCTCTCCTTCCCCGTCTTTCCAGGCCCCTTCACCCCCTGCTTCTTTTTTACCCCTGCCCTCCTCTCCTCCTCATTTTTGCCCCCCCCCCCTCCCCTCCTCTGTGATATTTCCTTGCCACTTCCCTTCCTCTCCTCATCTTTACTCCCCCCCCCCCTTCCTTTTTATTTAACTCATGTGAATTTGTATAGTTTCGATTATTATTTCATTTAATAAAATAATTGTGTTATTAGATGTGTTAGTTTATTTGTATGTTCTTGTGAAGTTGGCATGTCTGCGGCACTGGTCACTCGGTCGAAAAGGTCGTTGGTTTGGCGGTTGTTTAGAGATTTGTAGGATTTTATGTCATTGGTTTTGGAGCTTGTTGTTTTGGCAGTTGTTTAGAGATTTGGAGGATTTTATGTCATCGATTTTGGAGGTTGTTGTTTTGGCAGCTGTTTAGAGATTTGAAGGATCTTATGTCATAGGTTTTAGAGTTTGTTGTTTTGGCAGTTGTTTAGAGATTTGGAGGATTTTATGTCATCGGTTTTGGAGGTTTTTTGTTTTGGCAGTTGTTTAGAGATTTGGAGGATTTTATGTCATTGGTTTTGGAAGTTGTTGTTTTGGCAGTTGTTTAGAGATTTGGAGGATTTTGTCATTGGTTTTTGAGGTTGTAGTTTTGGCAGTTGTTTAGAGATTTAGACGATTTTATGTCATTGGTTTTGGGGGTTGTTGTTTTGGCAGTCGTTTAGAGATTTGGAGGATTGCATGTCACTGGTTTTTGAGGTTGTAGTTTTGGCAGTTGCTTAGAGATTTGAAGGATTTTATGTCGCTGGTTTTTTAGGTTGTTGGTTTGGCAGTTGTTTAGAGATTTGGAGGATTTTATGTCATTGGTTTTGGAGATTGTTGTTTTTGGCAGTTGTTTAGAGATATGGAGGATTTAGTCATTGGTTTTTGAGGTTGTTGTTTTGGCAGTTGTTTAGAGATTTGGAGGATTTTATGTCATTGATTTTAGAAGTTGTTGTTTTAGCAGTTGTTTAGAGATTTGGAGGATTTTAGGTCATTGGTTTTTTAGGTTGTTGTTTTGGTAGTTGTTTAGATATTCGGAGGATTTTATGTCATTGGTTTTGGAGGTTGTTGTTTTTGCAGTTGTTTAGAGATTTGGAGGATTTTGTCATTGGTTTTTGAGGTTGTTGTTTTGGCAGTTGTTTAGAGATTTGGAGGATTTTATGTCATTGGTTTTGAAGGTTGTTGTTTTGGCAGTTGTTTAGAAATTTGGAGGATTTTATGTCACTGGTTTTTTAGGTTGTTGTTTTGGCAGTTGTTTAGAGATTTGGATGATTTTATGTCATTGGTTTTGGAGGTTATTGTTTTGGCCGTTGTTTAGAGATTTTGAGGATTCTATATCACTGGTTTTTCAGGTTTTTGTTTCGGCAGTTGTTTAGAAATTTGGAGGATTTTAAGTCATTGGTTTTGGAGGTTGTTGTTTTGGCTGTTGTTTAGAGATTTGGAGGATTTTATGTCGCTGGTTTTTGAGGGTGTTGTTTTGACGATTGTTTAGAGATCTGGAGGATTTTATGTCATTGGTTTTTAAGGTTGTTGTTTTGACAGTTGTTTAGAGATTTGGAGGATTTTATGTCGCTGGTTTTTTAGGTTGTTGTTTTAGCAGTTGTTTAGAGATTTGAAGGATTTTATGTCGCTGGTTTTTTTAGGTTGTTGTTTTGGCAGTTGTTTAGAGATTTGGAGGATTTTATGTCGCTGGTTTTTTAGGTTGTTGTTTTGGCAGTTGTTTAGAGATTTGGAGGATTTTATGTCACTAGTTTTTTAGGTTGTTGTTTTGGCAGTTGTTTAGAGATTTGGAGGATTTTGTCATTGGTTTAAGAGGTTGTTGTTTTGGCAGTTGTTTAGAGATTTGAAGGATTTTATGTCGCTTATTTTTGAGGTTATAGTTTTGGCAGTTGTTAAGAGATTTGGAGGATTTTATGTCATTGGTTTTAGAGGTTGTTGTTTTGGCGGTTGTATAGGGATTTGGAGTATTTTATGTTTGCTTTATGAGGCTCTTGTTTTGGCGAGATTTGGAGTGCTGTATGTCATTGATTTTTTTGTTTCTGCTCCGTCTTATTTACTGCGATTTGCAAATATATTACACCTCTTTTCCTTGTTACTCCTTCCTTGACTCCTCCCCTCCTCTCTACACCTCCTCCTCCTTTTTCCTTGCCCCTTCACTTTCTTTGGCAACTACTCTTTTTCTAAGACTGAACCACGAATAGTGAAACTTAGCATCATGATCCAGGCCCAAGGCTCCCATTAAAATCAGTTTACCATTTAACAGAAAGTATTTATATATACTTTTAGTTTGTTTTTGTGGAATGTGACAAAATATTATCCCAGAAGTGGGGTTTTTGATTAATATTAAGCTAATGCTATCATAAAATTTAATGATGTTAGTTTTGTCTTTACCAATCTTATAGTACCTATCTTTTAGAAGGATATTTACTGTCCGTTACTTTTACATCCAACAACTAGCAATATATAATGATACTTATACAACTAAACCAGTGGGGTCGCGGTCATGGCTTGAGGTGCATGATTGAGGTCGCCTGAAAAAAAGGTTGGGAACCACTGATGTATACAGTAATTAAGGATGTAAAAGTCTAATTTGACTGCCTTTTTCCAGAAAGAAGGTTCTAAAAGAAGGGGAGAATGTACCATTCAGGCTTCCATGCAGCTTCAGTACTACTGCCGACAAGGTACCGCCGATACACTGCCGGCCGGCAAGTCCAGCAGTACCAGTACAGTCGGCGTGCTGCCAACTGAGTCAGAACTATCTGTGCTGGCCTGGCCGGCAGTACCCCGGCAACAGGACCTGTAGCAGCAGTCCAATGGAGGACTGAAGAACCTTGGGAACAGAAGGGACTTCCCTCTCACGGCCATCATGGTCGCCGGCAGCCGACAGCTACCGGCAGTTGCCGACAGATGATGTGGTTGGCGGCAGTATGCTCTGCAGTCAGCCAAAGTCATGGCTAGAGAAGGAGTCTGGCTGGCTCCGGTAACCTACCGGCAAAGGTAAGGTTGCAAGATGCCGGCCTAAAGAAAGACAATGGCTCAGCCATCAAAATTGGACAGAGGGGTAGGGAACAGGGTCCTGTAACGAGTGTGAAAGGAACTGGCAAAAATTGTCAGTCCTACCACCTGTAAAAGACACCACCGAGCGAAATCGCTACAAAATAAGGAATGTTCGCTATGGTGGGAATGGCTCTGTTGTATTCCCAATAGTATTACAAGTGCGGGGATAGCCTTTGGACGGCTCCCATTTATTTTGCCACATCCTCCTTGAAGCGAAAACACTGTTTATGGTGCAGATTGCAATGGATGCGTGTCAAGAATGCGTCCGCTGATATTGCGATATCCTTAGGAGAGATTTTAAGATTATTCGCGCCATGAGTTAGAATTCTGGATCTCTAAAGGTAAAATTTTCTGGGAATATCACTGTAGTACACATATCCCTTAGGAAGCTACTTTAAGGAACTTCCATCAGGACGACATGGCTTGAGGCCCCCCGAAAAAAAAATAATTTATATATATATATATATATATATATATATATATATATATATATATATATATATATATATATACTGTCGATATATATATATATATATATATATATATATATATATATATATATATATATATATATATATATATATATATATATATTTATATTTATATATATATTTATATATATATATATATATATATATATATATATATATATATATATATATATATATATATATATATACATATATATATATATATATATATATATATATATATATGTATATATATATATATATATATATATATATATATATATATATATATATATATATATATATATATATATATAGACATATATATATATATATATATATATATATATATATATATATATATATATATATATATATATATATATATATATATATATATATATATATATATATACTGTAGATATATATATATATATATATATATATATATATATATATATATATATATATATATATATATATATATATATATATATATACTGTAGATATATATATATATATATATATATATATATATATATATATATATATATATATATATATATATATATATATATATATCTATATATCTATATATATATATATATATATATATATATATATCTATATATATATATATATATATATATATATATATATATATATATATATATATATATATATATATATATATATATATATATATATATATATATATATATATATATATATATATATATATATATATATATATATATTTATATATATATATATATATATATATATATATATATATATATATATATATATATATATATATATATATAAAACGGATTTTTAGCGAAGCAGAAAATCTATACTTGGGTGAGATAGCCATGACGTCCTGATGGAGGGTTTCTTCATTAGCTACCAAAGGGTATATTTGACTACAGTAGATATTCCCAGAGAATTAAACTAAAGATTTCACTGAATTCTAACTTCTGGCGCGAGTACTCATAAGGTTTCCTTTTAGGATATCGTATAATAACAGGGGATGTATGCTTGACACGCCACATAGCTATCTGCACCCCACATAGTGTTTACGCTTCGAGGGGGAAGAGTGGCAAGTATGGGAGGAGTCGTTCCAAAACTCTCCTCCTACGCTACTGTTATGGTACCAAATGGCCGCCATATTGGCTGACGTCACATCCGCTAGCACCAATCTCCATTCCTTTATCCGTAGCGTATCCTGCCAGATGTGTTTTTCCCAGTGTTCGCTATTTTCAGCATTATGTCGGAATCTTCAGCCTCGCCTTCTTTTGGAAAGTTGAGTACCATATTCTTGTCTTGTATAAATAAGCTCCAGCTGTAAAGTAACGAATATTTTTCTTTATATCTTGTGCTTTTTGGGGGAGTTGTGCCCCGACCGGAGGTGTCATGTTGAGATGCTGCTATTCGCCTTGCATGCTTTATTTAGTTAGCCAAAACAGCGTTTCCGGTTTATCAACTAATGATTATATTAGTTATTTAGTCTTCATTACTAGGCATTAGTTATATTATGCCGTTAGTATTCGTTTTCGGCAATCATAGTTAGCCGAACCCTAAGCTAGCCTGCTGGCCTAGCCCCTAGGCTCGATAGCCTAAGTGTTCATGTTCACTTCTTGCATGATATGATAAGTGTTCCTAGTGTTAAGTATAGAAATGAAGATTCAGACATTTATATATACAAGATTAAATGATTGCACATGTGTTTTTTCGCCTTTTGGGAGTATATAAGGGGTTTCGATGATAGTGGTAGTCGTCTCCCTCGCACCTAACCTGCGCTAGGGCTCTTATATACTTCCTCATCCCTCCCCGGTTACCTGACCCAAGGTAATCTCCTCCCTCTGAGGTAGCCTAGGTTACATCCTAGCGTACCTATCCTCGATACATTCGAGTATGTTAGGCTAGGACCCCTCTGTTCCTTCTCCTTGCCGTGGGCTGTGCGCTTTGAGCTTGGGACAGAACCTCAGAGTATCAGTCGTTTGCCTCCAACCCTCCTTTAGGGGAATGTACTCCCCTTCTGGTCCTTGTTGGAGAGCAAAGGTGGGAGGGCTTAGCCCTTCCCCCTAGTCCACACTTGGTTGGGTTACGACCCTTCCTTTCTCTGGCGTAGCGACTTGTCCTACCTCATGCTTTTCCTGGCCTGCAGAGGCGTAACAATATGGTGGCAGAGGTGGCAAACTGCCACGGGACCAGGGCCTATAATGATTAAAGGGGCCCATGGATGTAGAGTCACAGAAAGGGAGCCAAGGGACCCAAGGGATATGGGCCCATGGCCGTAAAAAGAAGAAGACGAAAAAAAAAAATGTGCTACTACTTACTGTTATATTTTAGTGATTTAAAAAAAAATATTTCAAATTCCTTAATATAATACTGGTAGATGATTATTAACAGAACCTGAGAAGACATTACATATTGTTAATGTATATGATGGCCTTTATGGGTTATGGGTTAGGAGGTCATAGTGAGTATTACTGTTCGTACGCTACAGGTCCCTATGAGATCTTGGCTTGAACGTGTTATGTTCCTGTCTAAGTCCTGGCCTCCGTGTACACCAGTTACCAGAGCTTGTCAGTTGTCACTGCCTGTGACCGCCAATATCTTTTGATCATTTAAAGAAAAAAATGAGAGAAGTTTTTCGCGTTTCGTGATTGTTTTACATTGTATTCTTTTATAAGTGGACTAAAACTGATAGTTATCTTACACCTTATGAAAGATTATGTTGATCACGAATTGTGAACTTAATTTTAATATTTGACTCTCAATAAAAATAATGTAATAGAAAGAACAATGCATTGAAGAAAGAATGATATCAATCAAATTTTCTTTATAGCGCCTCAGTGGCGTGGTCGATAGATTCGATTCTCGGCCATTCCATTGAGGAGTGAGAGATGTGTATTTCTGGTGATAGAAGTTCACTCTCGACGTGGTTCGGAAGTCACGTAAAGCCGTTGGTCCCGTTGCTGAATAACCACTGGTTCCATGCAACGTAAAAACACCACACAAACAGAAAAACAATAGAATTTTTGTATATCAGATGATAACAGAGTATAATTTTCTTAATTGATAATAGTTTTTATTTACAGTGAATCGGATTTATCTGGCCTCCCAAAAAACATCTTAGTGGCAGTGAAAAGCGGAAAAAGAAAAAAGAAAATGAAATTAAGGCATCAAAGCTTCCAAAAATTAGTGGTATCTTTTCCCCAACAGTAGAAATGATTAACGAAAATGCAAAGGACAATGACAGTTGTGAAGCTATGGGAGAAAATACTAATATTAGTGTCACTAGTGTGGAGATGCCTACTGCTAGTACTAGTTTAGTTGAAACAAACACAGCAACTGATACAGGTGAAAAGAAATTAGACGAAGTTGGCAAGCTTGATTCTGACACAGTTTCTGACACTATATTAGACAATACCTGTGAAGATGAGTGCAAACCAAGTACCTCAAAAAACAAGGTGCCTGAGCTCTCATTTGACACAATAACATCGTTGTGGCCTACAGACCGAGGACATTTTATGGAACAAAACTTGAAGGACCAAACAAAACGATTTATCATTACAAATGGACATTGCAAGCCTAATAGCCCTTTCAAAAAGGATGCAGAAGGTCGCTCTTTCTCTGAAAAATACTATCATGCAGTGTCCAAATCAGGTGTGAAAATTGAGAGGTCGTTGTTATGCTATTCAGTTGTTCTTGATAAAGCTTATTGTGAGACATATTGGTTGTTTGCTAATCGAGGAACGAGTAGATTTCAAGATACAAGGATTGATGGCTATTGTGACTGGAAACACATAGGTGAGGGTATGAAGATGCACGAATCATCCCAAATTCACTATAATTCATGCCTAGTGTATGAACAGTGGCGCTTGCATGGAACTTTGAGCGAAGCACTTGAAGGTAATCTTCAAAAGGTTTTGGACAGATTATTAAATGTAACTCCTACATTAGCGATGGGCAATTTGCGATTTCGTGGACACAAAGAAGGAACACAAGCAGAAGATGAAGGTGATTATGGTGAGGATGAAAGGAAACATGGAAATTTCATTTGAATCATTGAGTTGCTTTCTAAATATGATCCAGTTCTTTCAGAATTAATCAGTAAACCTAAAGGTAAACAAAGTATATGAGCCCAATGACACGAAATGAACTCATTCAGTTGCTTTCAAAGGAAACTAAAAAAGAACTTACCTATGCCATTAAAGCAGCTCCATTTTATAGCATAATGTTAGATACAACACAGGATACTTCCAAAATTGATCAGATGTGTGAAATATACCGTTACTGTAGCATAAAATATGATGATAATGGGAAGCCAAAAGCCCTACAAATTAATGAATCTTTTTTGGGGTTTCATAAAGTTAATGGCCAAAGTGGAGCTGCACTGTCAGAACAAATTTTGTAAATAATTAAACAAAGAGGACTCTCTATTTCAAGGTGTCGTGGCCAAGGATATGATGGAGCTAGCAACATGAAGGGGATATACAAAGGTGTGCAGAAAAAAATAATTGATGGTGAACCCAGTGCAGTTTATGTTCATTGTGCTGCTCATAATTTAAATTGGGTGATTAATGATGCGGTCAAGGATGTGACAGAAATGGCGCAGTTTTATGATATTGTTCAAAGAGTCTATGTGTTTTTTGGATTTAGTATCAAGAGGTGGGACATATTATCTAGCTTAATTTCTGAATCAAGCACTCACAAAGGGGTAACTATTAAAAAGATAAACCCAACTAGATGGGCTGAACGTTATGATGCGGTATTTGCTCTCAAAGTTCAATTCTGTGATGTGCAGAAAGCTCTAGAACAAATAATATTATGCAGCTCTAAGGCAGACGAACGCAATGAAGCCACTGCACTAAAGAAATGTCTTGAACGTTTTAATTTTGTATTCCTTTTAACGTTTCAGTCCAACATCATAGTCAATAATTTTAGTATAAAACAATGTTGCAATCAAAAGCAGTTGATCTTGCTAAGGCAGCAGACCTCTTAAATGTTTGCATGGATTAGATGTGCAGATTAAGAAATCAGTTTGAGGATGTAAAGAAAGAAGCAACAGATATAGCCCAGAAGTGGTCAATCAGACCAGAATTTGAGAAAAGGAGACTTTGTACCGTAAAAAGACATTTTGGCGAGCTTTGTGAAGACCATAGATTAGAAGATCCAGAGAGTTTGTGTAGAGTAACTGTTTACTATCGTACTCTGGACATCATCACAACTCAGTTGAACTTCTGTTTTACTGGCTTGCATGAAGTTGTCTCTTCATTCTCAGTGTTGGAACCAATCTCATTGCAAAATTAATCTGACTCAGATCTGTACGTAAAAGAACCTAGTTTTGTGAAAAAATACCTCAACGATGTGTCAGAAACATTCACACAGAAAATTCTCAGCATGAGATCTGCTCTGATGGGAGAGATAAGCAAAGTTTTTAGTATTAAGGACCTTGCTAATATGTTAATCATAGAAAATCATTCTATTTCAGCCAGTTTCCCTGAGGTTTGCACTGCAATGCTATTGTTTTTAACTGTTCCAGTCACAACTGCAAGTGCAGAGCGTTCATTCTCCAAACTAAAGCTTGTTAAAAACTATTTGCGAAGTAAAATGGCACAGGAAAGATTAGAAGGACTAGCTCTTCTATCAATTGAACAAGGAACTGCGCGTAAATTGAACTTGAGTAAAGTCATTGACAGATTTGCATAGATGAAAGCAAGGAAGACAGAATTGTAGAAGGTAAAAGGTATATTTATTTATTTAATGATGGTATAAATGTTTTGGACCAAGTTGTGTTTATTTTCATTTTATAGGTATCGTAATTATGTAATAATGTAACGGCCGCATAGGCCTACATAAGGGTATTCATCTGATTCATTATTGAGAATATATAATTTAGATGTTTTTTCCTAAGCTATGTATGTATTAACAATTAGTAATTATATTTCAATGCCTGCATATTATATTTCAATTTCTTATGCCTACCAGTTCTACGATATATCAAATCAATCTCTCTACTCTCTTTCCCATAATATATATATATATATATATATATATATATATATATATATATATATATATATATATATATATATATTTTTTTTTTTTTTTTTTTTTTTTTTTTTTTTTTTAAGTAATGGGGGCCCACTGTAAGAAAATGCCACGGGCCCATTCTCACTTAGTTACGCCCCTGCATCCCCCCACTGGTGGACGTGCAGGGGGACTGCCAATCCTAGCGTTTGCGGCCTCGGCTGCTCCATCAAGGGTTCTTCCCTCCCCTGGAGGACTTCTTGCCTTTCCTGTCCTTAACAGGAAAGGGCTTAGAAACCACTGTCTTCGCTGCCGTTGTCGGTTTCGTGTTCTTGGTAGGACATGGCTGCTGGGGTGCTGGAGGCTTATAGGGCTTGAATGTCAATGCCCTATGTAGGAGGGAGTCTTGATGGGACTTCCTCCACCACTCAGCAGCATGCTCCACGTCTTTAGGCTCAAACAGGTTCGTTCCCTCCACAGAAGAATGTCTGAGCCTGCTTATCTCGGTGCTAGGGGCCTTCTGATGGAACCTGTCGGCCACCCCTTTGAATGGTGTTCGCCCACAAGTTCGAGGTTTGGTGGGCCAGAAACTCAATCATGCGAGTGCCTGAGAGTAGAAAGGTCTCCATAGCTATCCTGGTACGTTTTTTGGTAGAAATCCTCCGAACATATCAGGATACCTAAGGTCCCTTACCAGATATCCAGCCACGAAGTGGCCTGCATAGCACACTTCACAACCTTCTCCTGATTGAGGATCTCAGTTGCTGAGAATGAGACCTGCCGGTTGAAGAGTATCTCATTAGGGACTCCCCTGGTAAGCTCTTCCAAAGAATCGTGAAGGGGAAGAGCTAAACAAGGCTCCTCTAAGATCTCGAAGTACCTCCACTGCTGTACCCGACGAGGTGGGAGAAGCTTGTTGCCGGCACTGGATCGGCTGGAGGAGGCTACCTCTAGCTCAGAGAGCTGGACCGCGATCTTGTCCCTGGTACTCTTAACCCCCTGAGACCAGAGCAAAGCCGCACTGGCCTTATAGGGTTTTTCGAGTCCCAAATACTCGTTCCATAACGGTGTCTTTACCCTCTAGAGGGGGAATCTCTGGGTCAGCAAACAAATTGCGAGTCCTCATAAGGGTCAGAACCTGCCAAAATGCATGTTTTGACTCCTGTAGCTATCCTCCAGATAGACTAGCAGCAAAATCTCCATTCCCCTAAGGCTCTTCTTGGGGAGACTCGCGGACGTTCTCCGAGTGACTAGCTGGCTCTGGTCTAAGTCTTGACGAGGATTTCAGTACTCTTTTGGAGTCCTTCGACTCCCTCCTGGGAGGGATGCAGGACTCCAACAACGACGGAGGTAGGCTCTTCTCCGTCTCTGCCTCAGAAGTCTTTTCAGCGGGAGGTGGGGTTTCCCTCATTGGTGCGATGGGGGAACATCTCACATCACGTGACTTCCCAGAGGACGGGTAATCCTCGTCCGAAAGGGAGGGAGAAAAAGTGTGAGGGGAGGGGGCCTGCCTCGAAGGCTTTCGAGGAGACAGCTTAGTCCTCAGAGAAGTAACCGCGTCTGAACCTTCTCTTTTTCTCTTCAGGGGAGTAGACGCAACCAAGGATTTGTGGCCCAATTCAGAGAGAACAGGCTTGAAAGCCTGCACAACCGCTTTGATTAGTGCCCCGAACCAAGGCTGCTGGCTGACGGCTGCGCTGTCAGACACTCCCTCTGGAGGGACAGGGATCGACCGATCCCTGGGAGGAGTTTCCATAGGGGGGTTTGCCTGTAAAGAAAAAGAAGAAGAAGAAATGTCCCCGGACCTTTCTGGATGCGGCAACGGTAACCTAGCCGTGCGTTGTCCTACAGCCTCGCGCGCGGTGGGCTATTGACGATCGCACAGGGGAGCGCGCTGGCGCTCACGTGTTGGGGAATACCAGGGGTCGCGCGGGAGACTGATGGCGCACATGCACACGCGAGAGCAAATGGGAGGGCGCGCACGGGTGATTAATGGCGTGTAGAAGCGTGAGCAGGAGACATGGGCGAGTGCGCAGGAGGCTGATTGTGCGCTCGCGCGCGCGAGGGTAAACGTCCGCGCGTGCGTGAAGAGCCCGTGGGCGTGCGGGTGAGAAATCGTGCGCCCCAGAGGATGTCGTCGGGCAAGCAGGTGCAGGAGAGATATCCCTTGCGCGCAGGCGCGCAGCCGAAAACTGCGTCCGTTGGCGCGCTTCTTGTGGGCGCATGTCAGGCTGGCGGTGAGTAGCTGCTGAAGGAGATGGGCATGGTTGCACGGGGCGCACACCCGCATCCTCGAGAGCGCATGTAGGTGAACGTGCACGATTGCGTGCTGGTGAAGGATGGCGTCCAAGAGAAAGCAGGCGGAGGGCTGGCGAGCGCTGGCGTGTGGGCGAGCGCTGACGAGTAGGAAAAGTCTTAGACTTCCCTACCGCACCCAGATCCGAAGATCGTGGGTGCGCAGGAGATCGTTGGCGCGTTGGAGAGCACTGGCGCGCAGGCGAGCACTGGCGCACAGGAGAGCACTGGTGCATTGGTGAGCGCTGACTCATAGGAGAGAGCTGACTCATAGGAGAGTGCTGGCGCGCATGACACGCAATAGATTGAGGGCGTGCAGTGGCGCGCTGGTGAGCAGGTGAGCACTGGCGCTCAGGTGAGCGGTGGCGCACAGGTGAGCGCTGGCACACTATGACAGGAACAGCTGCAGCAAGTGAGCGCTGGCTCGCTATCTCAGGAACCTCAATGAGGTCTGGAGATCGATGGCGCGCATGCTTAGCATGGCGCGTAGGGGACTAGTGCGCTAGATGGCGCGTTTGCCCTTTTTGCCCCAAAAGGGACCGGTACCTGACTTTTAAAGACAGGTTTCGTTATCGCATACAGCGCATCAGCTGTCAGGAACGGCGACGGCAGGTCAGCAGGTCTGACGGGTGGAAGGTCGATGTGTCCTTCGTGAGGACGACCTTCCACTGAAGGGTATCGCGAACGATCCACAGAGAGGTCCAGGGTCGTAGCAGGAACAGTCGGAGATCGATGACGAAGCTCTTGTGCGGCGGACTGCAACGACGATAAAGAACCGAAGAGGCGCCTCTTCACCGAGTTATAAGGTGAAGGAAGGCCTCTCTGGAGGAAGGCGAGCCTTGCGACATATAACCCCTCTAGGGGCTGTTGGATCAGCGAGCTGACCTTCAGTAGTCCTCCGAAGAGGAGTCTCTGTGAGTGAACTTCCCCGAGGGGGAGAATCACCGGCAGGAGAGACTGTTGGACTTAGTTTCTCCCTTGTAGGTTGAGCAGGGACGGGAGAAACTAAGCCTTCAGCTACTGTGGGGTGAGAATATGCAGAGGTATTAGGTGATATAGCATTGGATACCTCTGACACCACAACGTTGACAATAGACAGAGGATCAGTCTCTGCCAAAGTCGGCGATTGCCTGACAGCGTCTCCCAATCGGATGATGTCAATCAAGGCTTCCTTGGAGGGTTGAACTCTCGAGCCCCAAGGAAGACCAAAGCTGAAATAAATTGGTTACATTTAAATCAATATTTAAGTCCTCCCCCGAGGGAAGAGGTGGAGCTGCCTCGCTAGGGGAGGCAACACCATCTCTCCAACCCCGAGATTAGGCAACAGAACCAAGGTCTACTCTACCACTTGCCGGTCTCTCGAAAGAAACTGATCAAGTGGGAGCTTCGGAGGAGGTTTGGGCAACGGAAGAAGAGTCCTTGGGATTTTCTCCTTCCAAAGAAATCTTTGAAGGAGAAATATCGCGCCTGGACTTCTTCTTACATCGCCGAGAAAACCTCTCCCACTGGGAGGTAGACTACTCCCTACACTCACCACACTTATTACTACTATCACACTGTTGGCCCCTACAGTAAGGACAAATGGTGTGAGGGTCCATCTCGACAGGCGACAAAAATGTACCACAAGGGCGGTCGGCTAATCCAGGACATTTGCGCATGTTTGCAGAGGCCAACTTCACACTCAAACCTGTATGAGAAAAAGCAAAAAGACATTAATGGCTGTCAGAGAGGCGAGGGTGAAATCGGACACCTCCGACTACCACCCGAGCTGAGAGCAAAGTGAGCTCAAGCACAGGTGTGTGTGAGAGGTCAGGGGGGGGTTAGCTAGTTACCCTCCCTACACCCCCCCCCCCCATACCCTAGTTAAAATTCTAATGGCTCGTCACTTCAGCTACGCCGAAAGTAATAACCCCTATTATATAGCGTGGTTTGCATGTCACTTACGGAAGAAATGTCCGTTTTATTCCCAACGTTTCGTGATTCTCAATCACATTGTCCAGGGCTACAAATAAAACTTATACAAAAGAATTAAGAAACAGTTAAAATATTTTACAAATTCCTTCAAAACTATAAAAATCAGTTAAAATTTGAAAGAAAATTGAAAAATAAAAGAAATATATATACATTAGACAGAGTAGAGATAACTATGAGGAATATAACTGTATAGAAGATTCTTGGGTATTTAACGACGGAACTAGTCGTTTGATCAATATGGATTCAAGAAGAGGTAAGTCATGGTTATTTGACACTTGACCAATGGTGGTAAAATCTTTATTATCAATATTTTGTTGCACATTTTAGCATAAATCCGAATATTAAAAATTTCAGGGTTGGATATTCTGTAACCAGTTAAAGCTCGGAATTGATTCCCATAGAGGTGTTATCTAAATTTTTTGCTGTCTTGAAGGACATACCTGAATGAAGTAAAGAATTGCAAAATTATACAAGATTTAACTATCATCCCTCATTATAGGATAGTCGTGTCAGATTATTTGATATGGATGATGGCACAAAGGAGAATGAGGGTGCAGCCCAAGATAAAGTAGTGGAGGCTAGGATATAAAATATTTAGAGAAAATATTTATTGAAATAGTTTAAGACTAGCAAACGATGGGTTAAAAAAACATTGATATTGAGAATAACTCTAAAAAATATTGAGGAATATATATGGTAGAGAACCATCCAATAACACAAAGAGCTTTTGATGGAATAAATAAAGAGAAATAGAGAGGCTGAGATAGTGTATAGAAAGAAATTGAATAGCATGAAATGTAATAAATAACGAAGCATAAAGATTAGAAGGCTATAAGATAATCTTTAGAAAAACAAAATCCTTGAATAGAGCTACTAAATATCTGACACACATTAATCCGATCAAGGACCGAATTGGGAGATTGTTGGCAATGGAAGAGTGTATAAGAAAAAGATGCAAAGACAACTTTTAAAAGTTATTAAATGAAGGAAATATTGGAAGAATAGCAGTAGAGAGAAAACTCCGAGTAAGGGCAATCTCGAATATGAAGTACTAAATGCACTTAACAAAATAAAAAATGGAAAGGCTAGTGGACCTGACCTTATATATATATATATATATATATATATATATATATATATATATATATATATATATATATATATATACATATATATATATATATATATATATATATATATATATATATATATATATGTATATATATATATATATATATATATATATATATATATATACATATATATATATATATATATATATATATATATATATATATATAATTTATATACAAAATGAAAAATGGAAAGGCTATTGGACCTGACCTTATATATATATATATATATATATATATATATATATATATATATATATATATATATATATATATATATATATATACATATATATATATATATATA
>NC_090734.1:55506208-55528708 GCF_036898095.1 Palaemon carinicauda
ACAGCAGCCTACTCCTTGAGTGATTTTTCTTCTTTTGTCAACAGAAGAAGAAGCCTTTTATTTTGAACATGGCAATGGTTTTTTAATTCCATACGGAGAGAAGAAAATGTGTACCGAAAAATCTTGGACATGGTGATGGATGGGGTAAGGAGGAGAGGACCAAATTTAGGGTGGAAAGATAAAATAGCAGATAGCATTCAGGAAAAAGGATTAAGATGACAGAATACCCAGTATAGAAGATAATGGAGAAGTCTTATACGAAACTGTTACCCCATATACAGACGGGCAAAGGGTGTAATGGAAGAAGATATATTTACTTTATTGTTGGAAATACTATTGTTCTTATTCGTCATTTGTATTATACTATCTTTGCTTGATTTGGTTCAAAGTATATATATATATATATATATATATATATATATATATATATATATATATATATATATATATATATATATATATATATATATATCTATATATATATATATATATATATATATATATATATATATATATATATATATATATATATAAATATGTATATGTAAATATATATATATATATATATATATATATATATATATATATATATATATATATATATATATATATATATATATATATATATATACATGTATATATATATATGTATATATATATATATATATATATATATATATATATATATAATATATATACATATATATATATATATATATATATATATATATATATATATATATATATATATATATATATATATATATATATAGACTTTGCCTCTTAATCTAGCTGTGAGCAAATGAAGTGAAGCTACTCACATGTCTGGTAACTGCTTGGACCTCGTATACACCGACTCGCCTGGCGTTATAACATCTGATCATGCCTTTATTTCATTAGTAGTGAATAATAATAATAATAATAATAATAATAATAATAATAATAATAATAATAATAATAATAATAATAATAATAATAATAATAATAATAATAATAATAATAATAATAATAATAATAATAATAATAATAATAATAATGATAATGTGATCGTGGCCTCAGTGGTATTCATCTTGTAGTCAAGCTTTTTTAGTGTTTATATTTTCCTTTATTCATCAGAATTGCTTTCCGCCAAAGACTGTGGTATGTTTGTTATCAGTAGGTGGGAGGAAAATATATAAAAAAATGCAATAATCCTACTATGAGTGAACTCTTCAAAATGGGTATAACTGAGCAAAGCTAATACTCATTATCAGAGGAAGCAGGGTGTCTCCTTTCATCATCAGACCGGATGAAGTGTGTAAAGGTGTCTTTAAATACACTTTATTTGACACCTTATGTGGGATGGTGGTGGATGATTGGTCTCCACGTCAGAAACCATATCCGTTGTCATTACTGATGTTTCTAGGGCACTGGGAGCTGTTTTTACAGCAAGCGAGAATTGGGAATATCTCCAGTGTCGTATTCAGCTTTTCTCTTTCTTACTGGATGAGCAGGGTCTCTAAGATCCTGAGCTTTCAGCCCACCGGGCAACTACCAATGATTTTCTTGTCCCTTGTGATATCTCATGCCATATGCTTATGTGAACGAGGAGTTGGTGGATCTTGATGGTTCCTTGTTGAACCTGGATTGACATTCTTTTAGAAAGTCTTATTCAAATGTAACAGCTGAGTATCCATTGAATGGGCATTGGTAAGAGTAGACAATGTAGGACTTTTTCAAAAAGTCCAGGATGGGAAGTGTTGTGTTTTTTCTTCATAATGTAGGATCTTGTCATTAAAGTCCGGTAGTGAATTATAAGCTTTTTATCAGTGTCTTTTTTAATAGGCATGACATATATCTCTTATGGCCTTTTAGTCCAGTTGATACTGGCAGTGCATGATGCCTATGTAGTACAAATTGCTTACAGAAGTTGTGCTCACGCTGCAGGGTTTGGTCCCGTACTAGGTGTCACAGATATGTTTGATCTCTATATTGAACTGACTGTTCGGGTAACTGTTGTCCATGAGGAACTAGGTCATCTTAACCAGTTTAGTGTCCGGTACTGTCCATGAAGAATTAAGGGAGAGACTCCATTGAGTGTAGGCTGGAATGGTAGAGATCTTGTACCCATTTTACTCATTTGACAATTTAACCTTTTGCAAAGTTAGAGAATATTTCTATGTATTTTGCTCCACCCTGCTGATGACAAGTATAGCCAAGTTATTGGCTTAATACATTACTGATGAATGAAGGCAAATACGAGCAATGGGTAAGCTCAGCTACAAGATAAATGCCTCCTAGACAGCGATCATCTTACATACTTAAAAGAGGGTCTACTACCGAATAATAATAATAATAATAATAATAATGATAATAATAATAATAATAATAATAATAATAATAATAATAATAATAATAATAATAATGCACAAATTTTATATAACATATATATCATATTTTGTTTTCTCATATCTTTTTAGAGTCGTCTCCCACTTCCTTAACTCGATCCAGGCTTCTCTACAATATTTGCTTGTTAAAATGTCTACCAGTGGTGTCCCCCTTGAGAATTTTACATAAATAAGAAATTGTAAGACGTTAGGCAATATATCCTACGATATTTTCTTTACTGTTTTATTTCCTTGAAGCTTTTGGGTATCAATCTATAACACATCATCAGATGCTAAAGAAAAAAAAATTATCTAGCTTAACGAGCAATTATGATTATTAATATAGTATTTACATTATCCTATTACCTGAGATATAAAAAAAGTATATTAATACAAATACACAGCATATGTTAAATTCCATTTATAGAATGAAGCTAAAGAAAAATTATTGATATAAACACATAAGGTTGGATGTTTCATTATTCAAACCTGGTTTTAATGTCACATACAGTAGATTTCCTGCAATTTTAATTTCAAATTGAAAGTTACCTCTGAAGACAATGAAAAATTCTTCTTGAATAACCAGTATGTTACAGATGTTTTCTGAGTGCTCCCTTACGGGTGACTGGAGGCGCCTAGCAAGAATCTTTTTTTTTTTTTAACGAACTTAATAGAAAAGAAAAGACCGGAGTACACAACAAAGAGTGCTTTTAGAATGTCGTGATTCTGCAAAAATCAGCCAGGAATTTTCAGATTTTATTGATTCAAGAGGATTTTATAAACCACAACAGTTCATGTAAATAAATAATTGTATAACTTTCCAGATAGGCTCTTGAGTAGAAAGAGAGAAATAATTATTATCGTTTTTGTAAGAACTTTTTCTTTTTCTTAAATTAATGAGTTTCAGTGGCAATAACCTTCTGAATTATTTGTAAATAAACTTCAAGTTAGACCGCAAAAATTAGATGAGACAAAGGAAGTACTTTTTTTTTTTATTTCAAATGAGGCAGTTATAAGGAAATATGATAACCAAACAAATATCTGAAAACAAAACAGGATTCTTCCATAAAGATATACCAATATTTACAAAAGTGAGAAAGGACGAAATCTTTACTATATGTTGACCGGATAAAGGGAAAGGAACATTTATAACGAACAAATCTAACTCTCTAAACAAGGTAAATAAAAAAAAAAAGATGTAGATGACCCACTTAAACACAAAATGGTGCTCGAAGATAGATATAAACGAAATCTAAGACAATAGCGATAAAAGGTAATTATCATTTCATAAGGATAATAAAGAAATATATGCAACAGGTTCAGGACCGGAAATTTTATATGGAATGCCAAAGGTACACGAAGAAAACATTCCTGTTAGACCAGTACTGTCAGCTAGAAAAATATCATTGTGTGTTTTCTCCAATTTGTTAATACAATTTACTAAAAAAAAAAACTTTAAATGAATATACTTTGAAAAACCACATGCAGCTTATATATGACTTAATGAATATGTAATTAAATAGTGAAAACGCATGGTCAGTTAGGATATAGAATCCCTTTACCTAATGTTTCCCAAACTTTTTTAGGACGTAACCCCTTACAGTTGTACCAAACCTGTCATAACCCTGGCATTTAAAACCTCTACACAATCAAACTAGTTTTAAATTGACCATATATATTTTAAGTTTTAGATAAAAATCACTGCAGAGAGAAAATAAACTATCCATTGATCGGTACCAATGTTTATTAGCAAGGACTGATTTATCAACATTCTAATGTGCAGCATTTCCCTGGTTTTTTGTTACAAGCAAATCAATACGAGAATCTGTATGGTTCAAGTCACATTGCATGTCTACTGCAGCATTCATTCTATTTATAGTCTTCCATTGGATCACTAAGAGAGTGGAAATACCGCTTTCACAGAGGTAACTGAGTGATAATAGAATGAGTAATTTCATGGCAAATTTACTGTTCCTGGGGAATGTGAAAAGCTTCTTGATCCAACAGTTAGAGCTGTTGAAATGTTGCTGTTCCTGGAACTTCTCTTTCACTGTGGCGTTGTTTACGAGCTCCAAGAATTCCTCTGTATGTCGTAAGAGAGTTCATCCACTGAAGATTGGAAAACACTGCAGGCAAGTGTCAGCAGTAAATTTTTATGTTATCAGTTCCATGAAAATAGTGTTTGAAGTATTTATAGAGGATTTTTCAAGTGTTCCTTGATATCTCTTTGCAGCTCCTCAGCAAGGGATTCTTCTCCGATGACCTTGTTGAGATGCTGAAAGGAGAACTAACTTGTCGAGGAAACCCTTGATGGCATTTGTATACATTACGATGATGTCTGGGCCCTGTAGTTGTCGGTTGAGTCCATTGAAAGATTCAAAAACATCTGCCACGTACATAAAAGTACATTTAAATAACCCCTGAATGTCATTTAACAAATATTCCGTTTTCTTTCCTTTGGCAGTCAGAAATATCTGCAATTTATCAACGACTTTAAATGAATAGTCGAGGATATTACCCTTTGATAACCAACAAACAGATATGTAAAAGAGGTCTTGGTGAGCAGAATCAGTGTCTTTGCACAGCAAAGGAAATTGTCTGGTGTTGAGTTCCCATTTTTTTAAAGGGTTAACGACGTGGATCACTGTTTCCAAGGTATCTTCGAGAATATCCGAAAGATTCTTGGAGGCAAGAGCGTCATGCTGGATCAGGCAATGTATTGTAATGATGTCTGGGATCCTCGTTTCAACCAGAGTCATAAATACTGATTTGGAGCCGAGCATGCTGGGAGCTTTGTCCATACAGACACAAAACAGTTTAACCCCCAACAGTTCATGCTCTCTTCAGCCTTTTTTGTTATTATAAGTGGGCTGCAAAAGAGGAACTCCTCCTGTATCTGATTTTCGGAGATGAACAAAGCATAAACCAAAAGTTCCGAAGATCTGCTATATGAATGATGTTATCCAGTAGGATGACGAAAAAGGGAGAGAGTTATATTTTCTCTATCACCTGAGACTTTATATCTCATGACATGTCATCAATTCGCTGTTCAACTGCGTTGTCCGACTTATCTGATTAAGTTTATATACACAGTTCTGATCAATTACAAGAAATGTTTAACAAGCTTTTCTCCAATTGTTTGTAGCTTTTGTTTTGCATTAAAAAAAGGAGTTCCTTTACGAAGCATAGAGGACGTTGCTAGGTTGAAAGAAAACTCTTGTCCCAGGATCCGATCTAAATCTCTTGAGCGGGTTATCATTGATTTTAGAGTATGGCAAATGATTGTTGGCCAATTCCGGATAAACCTTGTTGAGGTGTTCCTTCAGTTTGAAGGGCTTCATGCTCTCATTAGTAAGAGTTTCTTGCAGATTATGCACTCTGGCATCTGTATGCCATTGTTCATTTTAAATGAAAAGTTATGGCTAAGAAAATCTCGTTTTGTGTGCACTTCTTTGATATCAACAAAGAAAGTTATCAAGCATTAGGAACGACACGCATCATACGACAAAACATAAACAATAAAATTAATAAAATTCCAAAATATAAACAATCTCCTATTTTACAAATTGACATACACAAAATGTTAAGTCAATTTATGAGAAAAAATAATTTGAAAGCTAAGTGATTTGGACCCCTGTCATTTTAAGCTTGTATATTTCTCCATTCATAATTATTCAGTCGCCCTCATACTGACATACATAACCAGATCTTAGAATAATCATGCCCTTTGTTAGGATAACTTACATAAACTTGAAACTTGAAAGTGGGGTTATATATATATATATATATATATATATATATATATATATATATATATATATATATATATATATATATATATATATATATATATATATATGTATATATACATATATATATATATATATATATATATATATATATATATATATATATATATATATATATATATATATATATACATATACATATATATATATATATATATATATATATATATATATATATATATATATATATATATATATATATATATACATATATATATATTTATATATATACATATATATGTATATATATACTTAATAATGTATAATTATTTATATATATATATATATATATATATATATATATATATATATTTATGTATGTATATATATATATATATATATATATATATATATATATATATATATATATATATATATATATATATATATATATATAAATATTTATGTAAATTTTATTTAATCTGTTCATGAGTACAGCAAGTGCAAAGTTAATGTTAATGGAGTCTGGTATGAGTTTCTAGTGACCAGCGGAGTACTGCAAAAGAATGTGTTGTCCCGTGTTTTTTATCCTCCTCATGGACTTTGTAATGTGTAGAACAGTCAGAGATAGTGGAAAAGGATTGGACCGCACTAGTGATAGGAATTTAGCAGACCCTGAGTATGATGATAATGCTGTCCTTCTTAGTAGAACAACATAGGATTTGCAATACTTGCTTACCAGAATGCATAAAATATCACACGAGGTGGGGCTGAAGATAAATAGAATAAAGACAGAGATGATTTGGAAGGAGTGTGCAATGGAAGATGAAATATCATTGGAAGGAGAAAGAATCAATACACACATAAATGTATATATATATATATATATATATATATATATATATATATATATATATATATATATATATATATGTGTGTATATATATATATATATATATATATATATATATATATATATATATATATATATAAATATATACACACATAAATGTGTGTATATATATATATATATATATATATATATATATATATATATATATATATTATCTATATATATATATATATATATATATATATATATATATATATATATATATATATATATACAACGGATTTAGAGTAAAATAAAAAATCTATTTATGGGTGATATGGCCATGTCAGCCTGATGGAAGGTTCCTTTACGTACCTTTCTAAGGGATATTTGGCTACAGTGATACTCCCAGAGAATTGACCACAGGTATCCAAAATTCTTACTCCTGGCACGAGTATCCTTATCATAACTCTTAAGGATATCGCATAATATCAGGGGATATATTTCCTGATATGACACATGGCAATCTTCACCCCAAATAGAGTCTACGCTTTGAAGGGGAAGAGTGGCGAAATTGAAGGGGCGAATTATTCCTTGTTGCAATTAAGCATGGCTAGCCGCAGATAGAGTAGTTTCGGGTGAGACTTTGTTATATAGATGTAAACTCTTTTTTTAGAAAGGAGGGTGGGTCCATCAGGACGGCATAGCCATATCACCCAAAAATAGATTTTTCGCTTTGCTCAAAAAGCGTTTTTTAGGCTCAGCCACGTCGTCTTGATGGATATTTACCAGAGAATTACTTGAACGTACTATGTATGTGGGTTTGCGTGAGTGACTTTACCTTCACTCAGTTCCTTATATGATCTCCCAGACCAATATATATATGACGTTTCTCTTATTTGTCATGTCCAGTAACTTGGGAACTAACTTAGGGCTTCCTCCACCCTGCAGGGAATATAAAGCGTCAATGCTGTATTTTGTAGGAACAAGGTAAAACTTTTAGCGATTAACAGGTTGTTCTTACAGAGGTATACTGACAAGTATTTTTATTTTTGGGAAAAATAAAAAGCTCTGGAATATTTATTCGATTTCATATAGGGCGAATAAGACACAAATACATTTCATATATTTATTTGTAAAGACAAAAGTAAATACAACAACGAATGTATTATGAATAGAATCTTTTAACATTTCAATATCTTCAATATATATATATATATATATATATATATATATATATATATATATATATATATATATATATATATATATATATATATATATATATATTTGTAACCTATAAGGGAAGGAATACATATATGAGTTAATCACAGGTGCCACTCAGTATTGTGAAATTATCAGATTGATTTCTCTTATATGTTGGACATGTTTTAACACTGTGTTCACATGGCACTGGTGTTATTACTTAGAATCTACACCTATATAGAACAGTCCGAGATCCATTATAGTGATCTCCGCTAATGAGTATTAAACTAAAAGATGCTAATACCTGTTCACCCCATATACTGTTAAGTCCCAAACAGTTCACTGTTCATCACAGCACTAGACGACAGGTTTTATTACTGTACCTGCCGCCACCACAAAGGGTTTTATTTCATGCGCTTGCTTCGCGTAATGTTTATAAAAGACTCCAGAGGATTTCTAACCAGTATATGAGCGGAGTCTATTAAAGTCCATATGCTGAAAGAAGTTCAGCGAGGAAGCAATTTTTCTAGGATTGTGACCTGCGGGTGTACTGTAAGGATCCGCCCTGCGAATAAAGTAGGTGAGTTTTTCCCACAGTTGTTTTAGGGATAAGTTTGATCCTGAGGTTTCGCCTAGGAATAGCTGTCCTTCCTTGAAGTCTGAAGTTCTTTGAAGATAGACCTTAAGACACTCTACTGGACATAGAGAGGCATCTTCCTTCAGAGGGCAGACTCTCCAATGAGAATCTGACCTTTTGGTTGGTACCTCGTTCTTGGCGAGAAAGGTAGGATCGGGAAAAAGATTCAGTTCTCCCTCTTTTGTGAACTGAATATGGTCCTTGTTTCTAGATAAGGCCACTATTTCACTAACTCTAGCTTGTGAGGTTATAGCAAACAAGAATATCACTTTCTGTGTTAAGTCCTTTAGGGTACACTCTTCGTTGTTCAAGTTAGAAGCGTAGGGAAACACTTTTTCCAAGGACCATGATATGGGCTTCGTAGGGGTTGCTGGTTTTAGTCTATCACATGCTTTTGGAATCTTATTGAGGAATTCGTTCGAAAGGTTCACATGGAAGGCGTAGAGAAGAGGTCTAGTCAAAGCTGACTTACATGTAGTTATCGTGGTGCAAGCCAGGCCTTGCTCCTGAAGGTGGATGAAGAAGGAGAGGCAGAAGTCTATTGAGATTTCTGTCGGTCTCTTTGTTTTGACAAAGGAGACCCACTTCTTCCAAGACGATTCATATTGTCTTCTGGTTGACTTTGACTTGTATTCTTCTATTAAGTCGATGTTGTCTTTTGAGATCCCGAACCTTTTCTTGGCTGCTAAGACTTCTGAACCAGTTGGGATAGAACTGGATTTGGTAGAGGAAACTGCCTCAGGCTCAGTTCTATCACTAGGGGAAACCAATTGCTCTTGGGCCATTAGGGGCCAAAACTGCTGCTGTCCCCTTGAAGGATTTCAGCTTGTTAAGGACCTTCAGCAGGAGATTTGTTGGAGGGAACAGATAGATATGATTCCATCTGTTCCAATCGAGGGACATAAAATCCGTCACTTCTGCCACAGGGTCCTCGTATGGAGCCACATATCTTGGGAGTTTCTTGTTGTCGCTCATTGCGAAGAGGTCGATTTTCAGTTCGGGACTTTTTTCAAGATGAAGGAGAATGAGTCTGCGTCTAGGGACCATTCTGACTCTATCGGTTTTCGCCTGGATAGAGCGTCCGCCGTCACATTGCGGAACCCTTGTAGGTGAACTGCTGATAAGTGCTATCTTTTCTTTCTTGCCAAGCGAAAGATGGCCAACATCACGTGATTGATGTAGGGTGATCTCGAGCCTTGTCGGTTCAGACAGTTCACAATCACCTCGCTGTCCAAGACCAATTTGACGTGGGCTGATCTGTGATGGGATAGTTTCTTCAACGTTAGGAAGACTACCATGGCTTCCAGAATGTTGATGTGTAAGGTCTTGAACTGGTGTACTTTCCTTTGATGGGAATGGCCTCCCCATCCTTCCAGTGAGGCATCTGTGTGGTTGGCTACTGACGGTTGAGGTGGTTGTAAGGGAATTGTCTTTGTTAGGCTCTTGACCTTTGACCACGGTCTCAGAAGCGATCGCAGTAAGGTCGGTGTCGATCTCTGTTGATCTCTTCGAGCGTTTGATGTGTATCTTCTCCAGACTCCTGACGCATCCTTCAGTTGTGCTTTCAGCACTGGGTCTGTTACTGCTGCGAAATGGAGAGAGCCCAGTACTCTTTCATGTTGGCATATTGAAATCTTGTTGGATTTCAGTAGTCTCTTGACAGAACCCACAATTTCTCTCCTCTTCTTCGGTAGAATGGAGAGGCAGTGTGACTGCAAGTCCCAACGGATTCCCAACCATTGAAACCCTTGAGCTGGAGAGGTAGGTGAGACTTCTTGTAGTTGATCTTGAAGCCCAGATGGTCAAGGAACTGGATCACCTTCGTGGCTGCCTGCAGACAAGCAGTCTTGGATGCTGCCCGCACCAGCCAGACATCCAGGTATGCTGCTACCTGAATGCCTTCTGTTGTACGACTGTGTCTGCAAGTTTCATGAATATCTGTGGGGCTATGTTTAGTCCAAAATGGCATGGCTGTGATGACATACTTTGTCTTCTGTAGCTTGAATCCTAGGTAGGAGGAGAGGGGGCGGCTGACTTGAAGGTGCCAGTAAGCATCTGCCTGGTCTATTGAGACTGTGTACGCCCCTTTCGGTAACAGGGTCCTTATGTGTTGTAAGGTTAACATCTGGAACTTGTTGTTCTCGATGAACTTGTTGAGTGGAGACAAGTCTAGAATGACTCTGAGTTTGTCCAAGTCCTTCTTGGGAACACAAAACAGCCTTCCCTCGAATTTGATGGGCTTTGCTTTCCTTATGACCTTTTTGTTCAAGAGTTCTAAGGTATATTCTTCCAATAAGGGGGTGGAGTGTTGGAAGAATTGAGGAAAGGAAGGTTGAGTTTTGTTGCATTTCCACCCTAGTCCATTCTTGAGTAGGCTGTGGACCCAGGGATTGAAGTTCTAACAAACCTGAAAGTGGAAGAGCCTTCCTGCTACCTGGAGCATCTCATTGCCTAGATGACCCGGAGGGTTTGTTACCCTGACCAAGTCCTCCTCTACCCCTTGAGGGGTTTCTTGAGGAGCCTCTTCTAGATCCTCTACATTTAGGGCGAAAGGTAGTGGCGTGCCTCTCAAAGCCTGGGTTAAAGGCTGGTGAATGAGCTACTAACTACTGAGGCACCATTTGGAATGTGGTTTGTGGCTGGGCAACCATTTGGAGGACTCTGGTCATGGTAACTGTGGGATGCTGTGCAGGTCTATGAGGCACTTGTAGCTTCTTTGTCTTCCTGTTCTTGGATTGGGGACCTGCGTCAAAGGATGATTTCCTCTTCTCCTCTTCTCCGTGGCTGCTTTAGCTACAACCTCTTGGAGGAAGCAGTCCATTGGCAAGCACGTACTCTCTACAGGCCCTCCTGGCCTTCACAAAAGCGTAAATGTCCTTTACTAGAGTAGCCATATGCATACTGGCTAGGACCGTGTACATATTTGGGGTACTTGGGATACCTGCGCACATCTCCATACAGTTCTTGAGAGACAAAGAGGCGGCTAGTCTCTCCTTTGTCTCCTGCTCCCTTTGCAGAAGAAAGTCCGACAACTTCGGAAGGTTCTCGTTGAACTACTGTCCTGCAATATCTGGTTCTAGTTTCGAAATCGAGGTTAGATGGACCTCGTTCTAATCCTTCTCACCGGTAGGCAGGGCTAGATACAGTGGTTTACATTCCTCTAGAGTAGGGAGTGGTTTGCCCACATCAACTGTTTTTAGCACGCATTGGAGAGCATTAGCCGTAAAAGGAAAAGCTCGGGAGGAAGGAGCAAGGAAGGTAGGATGCCTCTTGCTGAAAGCACAAACCTTTGAATTTGTATAGCCGGCTTTCTTCAGGCTACTTGTCAAGAGAGCTTGTGCCTTGTCATGATCAAAGACCGTGACCTCCTTAGGTTCCGTTTCTTCTTTAGATGCAGGTTCGTTCTCCAATTGGAGATTGTCGAGGGGTATGGACCCCATCTTCTCCGAGACGTAAAGTTTCCCATTCATCATGGGCATGAACTCCGTATACCTCCAGGGGTTAGTTTCGGAGCATTAGGGTAAGTCGGAGACTTGGGGCGGCTCGTGGGAGCCGCTAAAAGCGGCTGAGTGGTGTGCTTCCCTGACTTCCCTTCTCATCTCTTGCTGTTCCTTGCGCATAGTTTACATCTTCATTCGGATTTGCGCCAAGAGCACTTCGCCCTTGGATAAGAGCAGGTCTGGTTGAGGGGTTGGGGCCGAAGAGGTTGATGGCAGAGGTCGATATGCCGTCACAGACAGTGGAGGGTCTTCCGTTACTGTCGAGACAGAAACTACTTCCTCCTCGGGTGGCTGAGCCACCTCTTCCTCAGGGTCTTCTTGAAGAAGATCCTTTTAAGTGTCCAAGGACACCTCTGACATCCTTTCCTGATGGATGTCCATGACTTCCAAAGCCTTGTTAATGTCAGCCTCTATCGTCAGTTGTATGAAGGGAAGTTTGACTTGTGCCTGAGGCACAACCGCGTCGAATGTTGCCTTAGGGAAAATAAGGCTTCTGATCGTTTTGCTTGGTAGGTAAGGTCCCGGAGAGTTCTTCTGGAACCCTCTTACCCAATTTCGAAGCGTTTCCCTCGCAGTACCCCTCGACCCCGCCGTCTAGGGATCACCGAAACCCTAAGACATCAAAGCCGAGCAGACGGTACAACCCTTCAGGTCTCAATACGTCAGGTTTTCAGTTGCGATGAAGCTAGGTGTATGAGACCTGCACATTTTGTGGCTACAAAAGTCCCTACTTTTGTGGTTGCAGTACATAACTGTGCACTTCACATTAGCCTCCTCCTGTAAGGAAAGAAAGAGTGAAATGAGAATGGGGTAAATTATCATACTGATAAATATATACACATGCCTTAAATAGTAATCCTTACTAATATCATTATAGCTTAGGATAGTAAGCTAGAAAGGAAATGGGAAAGACACATATCTGTGTTTCCTGTCCAGACAGTTGCTGTGACCTCCCTCAATATCAATATTTTAAAATTTCCTTATTAGGGAAGTAGAGGGTGGAATAGCTCTAGTACTTAGAGCTGGGGTCAGTGTATACTAGCACTAACTCCCCCACAAGTGAAATATTAATACTGTGGGGTAAAAAATTTTGTGTTCTGATGATCTAGGATACATCAGAATGTTGAAGGAATGCTTCACCTCAACATTTGCTTAACGGTCTCAACAATGGAATGTGAAAGGATACACAGAGTATATTGGAAAATCATACTACAATATGTTATATACTGTAGTTTTCTAACTGCTGTATTTTCTATACTGCAGGAATACTGGCTAATGTGAAATCTTATACTGTAGTTCTGCCGGTATACTACCGGGCTACAGAGAGAGTGAAAGAATGATGAGGAGGACTACCGTATTATTATAGTTTAGTACCATAATTAGAGTTGTAGGTACTACACTCTCTACTGCCTTTTTCCAGAATGAGGATTGCAATGGAAGGGGAGAGAATGTAATAATTATAGCTTCCATCCAGCCACAATATATGTTCCCGGCTGCACTGCTGGCTACAGGGTTTGTCGATGGCAGTCCAAGGAAGGACTAGAGAATACTTAAAGATGTGATGGGTCTCCCACCGACAGCCATCTTGGCCGGCACAACCTTTCCCGGAGCCTTGCTTCCGTTAGGGGGAAGGTCGAAGCGATAATCTAACCACCTCTGTAGGAGCCTGGCTGGCATCGAAATCAGCCTGGCAAGCGGGGTGACTGTCGAATACCGGTCAGAAGGACAGAAGGGGGAAGGGAAAGGGTCTTATATTTTGCATAGAAAAAAAGCGGCAGGTATGCCTCCTTCTTTTGGCTGCATATCAAGGAAACTTGCCAGTTCCGTCTTGGGCGGCAGAGGAATAATGATTTCTTAGCCTAAGACATTGCCGGATAAAAGACATGTCTTCTAGTCGGCAAGGGAGAAAGGTGGTGGCAATTGTACTACCACTTTCGGTTGTGGACTAGGGAAGCCGGGCTTCCTATGCCAGCATCGGTGTAACCAGCAGTGGAATGACTAATCCCCCACTGGTAGTGTTGCGGGCAACAAGACTGAATACCCTGAGTTACTGTCGTATTTCAAAGCCGGGATACTCACCGGCAAAGAGGATGGACAGAAACACTATCTCACTCAAGCCGGAGTACACTACTCTATGGCAAGACGAAAGATAGGGTTGCTGCCTGGTGGCGGCACTCAGGAGAAAGGAAGGGTTTATTCCCATTTCTCTAAAAGAGGAGGGTATCGAATTATTTTAATAATTCTAGGAAATATTATATCTCCGATAAAATTAATAAAACTATACGAGAGGTTAAACGGGGATAACGTTACTAAAGTATACTAGAACGCGTTAGGCAAGCCTAACTTGAGTCGGGATCACCGAGGCCCTAACATAAACGATCGAAACGTTTATCAGAAGAGGAAATATTACATGTATAAATCTTATCTTCACTAATATAATTTGCCTAAATAGCTAGACTTCATTTTAGCTAAATACCAGGAACGTCGTACTAATACCTAAAAAAATATTTATGGCGTATGACAGCAGTCCAAAATGGCCGCCTCCGATGCTGGCTCTGCTCCACTAAACACATCTAAAATATGTTAATTCCAATGTGAGAAGGGAGCCCAGAATTATACACAGGAATGATTATATACTCAACTTTCAAGAGGATGAAGATGCTAGGGAGTGCATTGTAATAATCCTTTAAGATAGTAACATCACCGAGAGCGAGTGGGACAAAAACCGTGCTTAATTCGCTACTACAAAAGGAATAGTTCGGTAGGGTGGTCCCGGGAGGGGATCCACCGGGTAACCTTGATAACGGCTCCCCTTCAATTTAGACACTCTTCCCCCTCCAAGCGAAAACTCTATTCGGGGTGAAGATTGCTATGTGTCGTATCAAAAAATACATCCACTGATATTATGCGATATCCTTAAGAGTTACATTAAGGACACTTGTGCCAGGAGTTAAAATTCTGGAGACCTGAGGTTAATTCTCTGGGAGTATCACTGTGGCCAAATATCCCTTAGAAAGCTGCCTAAAAGAACCTTTCATCAGGACGACATAGCTGAGCCCAAATGTATATATATATATATATATATATATATATATATATATATATATATATATATATATATATATATATATATATATATATATATATATATATATATATATATATATATATATATATTATTACAGTAAAGTAAATTTTCTGAGTCATTTACATCAACCTTGTTCTTGTTTTAAGTAGTTTCCACTATTGTTTAAGGTATTTTGAAAGTGGCATGATGTTGTTTGTTTTCTCACCTACTCCCCGCTCATTTACCTTGTTCAAACTATCGTATTAATTATTGACTTTACATTGCCCGAGTGAGGATGTAAGCGAGTTAATGTCGGAGGTGGGTGATCGGACGGAAAACAGTTCGGGCTTGAGCACTCCCCCATCCACAAACCCTTAGCTGCATTGAAAACTGAAAATTTTCCTGACAACCGCTTATCTGTTGATTTTGACCACGGCTCTGGAAAGGGATTGACGGATTCTCATATTGTTGTATCGTCTGCAGGTACTCTTTTCACCTGCAACTCGAGTGTTGCCTTGCTTTTGGACAGTGTATTCTAGAGACTGGCAGTTGCTACTGTCACCTGCGTCTGGCGTCTGCCCCGCCCTTTCCTGACGTTAGGGAGATCCCAGGGAGTTGGTCGAGTCTCTGGCTACCTGGTCCTAGCTAATGATTGCAGCCGCAGTGGTATTGGGAGCTTGCATGCTCGTCAAGTGCCCAGTAGGGAGGCCATTGCCAGGTAAGGCAGAGTATCTTTGTTTGCTTGTTGGCGGATTATTGGACCTACCATACTGTGCCTACCCTACTTATTGGAAGGAAGAGAGGATAACATATTTAGTTGTGCCTCTCCCTTCATTTATTCTTTCTGAGAAGTGAGGAGCTTTGTATTCATTTTTGTAGTTAGATTAGTATATATATATATATATATATATATATATATATATATATATATATATATATATATATATATATATATATATATATATATTTTGTGTAATACTTCTTTGGTCGTGGTGACCATAGGTACGGTCATCCCGGTGAAGATAGTTAAAGGCAGGTTTGTGTGTTGTTATATAATAGGGAAATTAATTATAATTATTTTCATATGCTTATTAGCAATGACTTCTTTATAGGTAATCCAGAGTGATTCAGGCTCATGTTGACTTGTATTTGTGTTAGATTTAAGTATTAAATATTATGAAGTTTATTGAGGGTTTTGTATCCTCTGACCTTTAGCCCTGAGTTACATTTTTACTGACAACAATTATTGAAAGAACCCCAGTTACGTCTCCCAGAGGGTCGTAACAAACTGGCGACCGTAACAGGATTGTTCTCTAGTGTACTCAGTGTTTTGGTCAGTTGAACACCACTTAGTTTATTTTTCAAATTTTTTTTAGTGATTATATTATATTCCCCTTCTCCCCTGATATATTTATTACTATGGAGGATTTTGTATTTGATCCGGCCAAATTTTTAGGTTCGGTCAACTGTTTTAAGCATTTGCCGGTGTTAAATAGAAAACATTTAGTGGTATGTGCGCAATGGTTAGGTCTTCCACTAAAGCCTTCGGGCTCAAAGAAAGAAGTCCTTTTGTCCATTCGTGATAGGATTTCTCACGATTTAGCGGAGGCCGAGAATTTAATTGGAGGAAGTAGAGAAGATAGTGAAGGGGAAGGTAATATTTTGAGGCTTATTCAGAGGATGAACCGGTGAGCCTGAAAGCGGGGCTAACGTTATTTGATGATCCTCCCAGCACAGGTACTATTTTTGAAGGTCCCTCCGATATGCCCAAAAGTAGTGGTTCCACCAAAACCATTTATCCTAGGCCTGAGGAACCTCTAGTGTCAGTTCCTGTGTTGGGAGAATCCAAGGAGGAAGTAGAATTTAAATTAATTAGCAAACGGATTGAGTTAAAGAAATTCGAATTTTAAGAGAACGAGAGGGCAAGTCGTCACAAATTAGAGGTGGCTAATATTAATTTACATTTGGCTAGGTTGCAGGGGATCAATATGATCAGTTCCCCCAAGGGTAATTATAATGACAGGTTTAATTTGGGTGTCGCCTTGAAGTGAGTGCCAATGTTCGACGAAAAGAGCGTCCCTGAGTTCTTCAAGGAATTTGAGCGAGTTGCTACCCGATTGTCTTGGCCCTTGGAAATGTGGACTGTATTGATCCAATGCAGTTAGGTGGGCAAGGCAATCCGGGTGTATAATGCCCTGGAGGAAGGAATTGCTAGGGACTACCAGAGAGTCAAAGCACTGGTCCTTAAGGAATATGATTTGGTACCCGAGGCCTACCGTTTAAAATTAAGAAATGACAACAATCACCCTTCCCAGTCATTTGTAGAATTTGTGCAGGTTAAGGAGAACTAGTTCAATGACTGGATATAGAGTCGTCAGGTAGTGTTGTTTGCATCGTTGAGGGAAATGTTGCTCCTTGAAGAGTTCAAGAAGACATGTAGCAAGGAGTTACGAGTTCATATGGAGGAGGTTAAGGTAGTGAAAGTGAGTAACACCACCCAATTGTCCGATGAATATGTGTTAACTCATCGTTCGGGGGGCAGTAGCTTTAGTTATCCGGGTAGATCTTATCCATCTTCTCAGGTATCTAATAAAATAAATAGAGTAGAACCTTCCTCGTCTATGTCTAAAAACAATGGCAATTCTTTTTCAGGTGGTAATAAAGGGGGCATATCTGGAGGGCCTCCTCCTCAACCTAGTTTTGGTAATAGAGGTATGCCAATATCCAATAGCCCTAATAGGTACAATAACCTGGGTTTTGAACATCGAAGAACTTGTTTCTGGTGTAACAAACCAGGACACTTCCCGAACCAGGGCCATGCCCGTAGGAGGTACCTAGAAAGAAATGGGCAGAGTCCCGTATCATTAATTTCCACCAGGTCTGATGCTAGCGATAAGGGTGGAAAACCGCCAATAGTTAGCAGTAGCGTAGACAGTAGTAATAATCCCTCCATTATTACTGAGAATGCATGACTTAATTTTGACAAATATGTATGGCCAGGTAAGATAAACCTTGAATCAGGCCCCATCAATGTGAAGTTTTTAAGAGACACTGGCTCAGCTCGGTCTCTGATGTTAGGTACCTCTTTACCTGGTTTGAAAGTGTATTCAGGTAATTATGTTGTTCTGGGAGGGTTCCCGAACACTGTTGTCTCTGCTCCATTGGTAGAGGCTAGGTTATCTTTCCCTGGATATGATAGTGTTACCAAGTTGGCCGTAGTGGATAATCTCCCTATCCATGGTATTGATGGCATTTTGGCAAATGACATGCTTAACAGGGAAGGTCGTGAATTATCTCCCATTTTGTCCGTCGAGGCTTATCCTGTTTCTGTAACGACCCGTGCCGCGGCCAGAGCTGCTGAATTAGAAAAGGATGATGATTTGTTACTGAGTAGTTTAGAGGTAGATATAGAAAGACCCGGGTCAGGAAATGAAATGAATAATCTTATTGTTATTAATGCTTTGAAACCCGACTGGGACCGTTCAGCTTTCATTAAGGCCTAGAAAGCTGAATTTAATTTTGGCTTAGGAGATATTAATGACCTAACTAGGCCTCGGTTTGGGTTGGTCAATAATATAATGTATCGATTTAGTAGACCTGCATCTGATGATCCGAGTAATACTTCTCGGATCGAATAAATGGTAATCCCTTCACACTTTCAAGAATCAGTAGTTAGTCTTGCTCACGATAACTTCCTTTCAGGTCATTTTGTGGTATGGAAAACTTTCCATAAATTGGCCCAGTATTGTTGGTGGCCTGAGATGAAATTTTCAGTAAAATGTTTTATGAAGGAGTGTGAAGTTTGTCAAGTAATAGGAAAATACAAACAGATTATTCCGAAGGCCCCCTTATTTCATATTCTTGTTATAGGGGAGCCTTTTTCGGAATTGGTAGTAGATGTAGTAGCTCCTTTACTGAGACAAAAACGGGTTATGTGTATATTTTAACGATTATGGATAGAGCCTCTAGATTTCCCGAAGTTTGCCCGCTGAGGAAAATCACCTCTAAAGTAGTTTTTGAAAAACTAATTGAATTTTATTCCAGATACGGTCTACCACGGGTTATACAGACCGATTGTGGAACTAACTTCACTAGTAAAATGTTTAGGAGTAAATGTGCCGACCTGGCCATTCGGCACATTACGAGTGTTCCGTACCATCTGGAGAGTCAGGATGGGGTGGAGAGGTTCCATCAAATGTTTAAGTCTATATTGAAGAAAAATTATTATGCCCATGGCAGTGAGTGGAACAAGGAACTTTTGCTAGCCCTGTTTGCAATTAGGAATCATCCCAATGCCTCCACCGGTGTAACCCCCTTCGACCTAATTTTTGGTCACAAACTCCGTGGTCCTTTGGCCATTGTTTGTGAAGCATTTGGTGCCGATCAAAGGGAGGGAATAAAGGTAGGAGAATTTGTGGATGATTTAAGGAAACGCATGGTTACGCCTGGAAGCTTGCGAGGGATAATTTAAGTATTCCGCAAAATAGAATGAAAGTAGTTTATGACAGAAAATCTAAAGCCCGTTCATTTGAACCGGGGGAAATGGTGTTAGTTTTGAGTATGGACCCTGACAATTTTCTTGAACCTAGATATAAGGGTCCGTGGAAAGTTTTGAGGAAATTCTCTGAGGTGAACTATGATAATGAAACTCCCGGTTCAAGAAGAAAGTGTAGGATTTTCCACATAAACAGGTTGAAAGCCTATCACGGTAAGACCGATGTTCCCTCAAAAGTGGTACCCGAGCCAGTAGCTGTACCTGTAGAAATGCCTCCTCAGGATTCAGAGGATTTATTAAATCAGGTTTCCTCCGATGCACTGTTTAGTAACGTACAAAATTTAGGAATAGTAGAGGAAGGTTTGAGGCATGTAGATCCTCATCAAGGAAAGAATATGTCCAGTTTAATATATTCTTTTTCAAATTTATTCCGAGACTCTCCTGGTAGAACTAGTTTTCTTTGTGATGACGTAGATGTAGTAAAAGGCCATGTAATGTTAGAGAGGTGAGAAGAATTCTAGGAATAACAAGGTATTATCGCCGATTTGTGCGGAATTTCTCAGACCTTGCTCAACCTCCTACTAATGAATAGAGAAGGGAAGAAAATATTATTGGACTGATCAGTGTGAGGAAGCTTTTAATAAGCTTAAATCGATTTTATTGTCTAAACCTTTCTTGACCTACCCCGATTTTCAGAAATCTTTTGAAATAGCGGTAGATGCCAGTGATGTGGGATTAGGTGGTGTCCTTTATCAAAGGGATAATGAAGGCGAGGTACAGCCCATATCTTATATTAGCCAAAAATTATTATCAGCTGAAAGACGATATTCAACCATTGAAAAGGAGGCTTTAGCTTTGGTCCGTATCCTATTACATGTTAAGCCTTATGTTACTAATCTTTCTTTTCCCGTAGAGATTTGGACGGATCATAATCCTCTGGTGTTTATAGAGCAGATGAAAAGGGCCAACCAGAGGATTTTGCGTTGGGCTCTGTTACTGCAGGAATTTAAATTAGTGATTAGGCATATTAAGGGTTCTGAAAATAAAATTCCTGACGCACTCTCATGGACTGGATAGGCCAGCCTGGCCTCCCTCGTACGCTGCCCTGCTCATATCTCTAGTGAGTTAAGGTAAACACCCCTTCTAGTATATTTTAAATTGAGGTGTGTTTAGGTAAATATCCTGCCTTGGTTAGCGAGATTTCTGTAGGCACTGCCTTAATTTGACATTTGTTGGTCAGGTGAAATTTTGATAAAGATAGCCCATATACTTGATGGTGTTGTGAGGATTAAGTGATTTATCATATATGTTGTCTGGGTTTTTTAATCCTAGTTTAACTTTTCAGGCTAATAACCTTTGTATTGTTGTTTCAGTACCTGTTTTTCAGGTTGTGTATTTTTGGTAATTTAAGAAAAAAAAATATTTCTGGGAGAAAAGTATTAGAGTAAAGTAAATTTTCTGAGTTATTTACATCAACCTTGTTCTGGCTTTAAGTAGTTTCCACCATTGTTTAAGGTATTTTGCAGGAGACGTGATGTTGATTGTTTCTCACCTACTCCCCGCTCAATTACCTTGTTTAAACTATCGTATTAACGATTGACTTTACTTTGCCCGAGTGAGGATGTAAGCGAGTCGAGGTCGGGGGTGGGTGCTCGGACAGAAAACAGTTCGGGCTTGAGCACTCCCCCTTCCACAAACCCTAAGCTGCATTGACAATTGAACATTTTCCTGACGACCACTTATCTGTTGTATTTTACCATGACTCTGGAAAGTAATTGACGGATTCTCATCTTGTTGTATCGTCTGCAGGTGGTCTTGTCATCTGCGACTCGAGTGTTGCCTTGCTTTTGGACAGTGTATTCAAGAGACTGGCAGGTTCTACTGTCACCTGCGACTGGTGTCTGCCCCACCGTTTCCTGACATGAGGGAGATCCCAGGGAGTTGGTCGAGTCTCTGGCTACCTGGTCCCAACTAATGATTGCAGCTACAGCGGTGTTGGGAGCTTGCATGTTCGTCAGGTGGCCAGTAGGGAGGCCATTGCCAGGTAAGAAAGAGGATCTCTGTATGCTTGTTAGCGGATTATTGGACCTGGCATAATGTGCCTGCCCTACTTACTGGAAGGAAAAGAGGAAAACATCTTTAGTTGTGGCTCTCCCCTCATTTATTCTTTCTGAGAGTGAGGAGCTTTGTATTCATTTTTAGAGTTATATTAGTATATTTATATATATATTTTGTGTCATATTTCTTTTGTCGTGGTGACCATTGGTACGGCCATCCCGGTGAAGATAGTTAAAAGCAGATTTGATGTGTTGTTATATAATAGGGAAATTGATTATAACTATTTTCATGTGCTTAGTAGCAACGTCTTTATTTAGTCAATTAGTTAATTTAATGTTAATGTCTGGTCTGGCCAGCTAAGTTTGAGGATCTTTCCGGGTTAATTATTTATCTTTTATTATATCTTTATTTGAGCCTTTCCTCACTAATTATAGGGAATCCAGAGTGATTCAGGCATATGTGTATTGGCTATTTTTTATCGTATGGTTGTGGTATCTGCAATATCAGACAAGGTTGACTTGTATTTGTGTTAGATTTAAGTATTAAATATTGTGAAGTTCATTGAGTTTTTTGTTTCCTCTGACCTTTAG
>NC_090734.1:55551759-55554259 GCF_036898095.1 Palaemon carinicauda
TTCTGATTCTAATAATGTCTAATCAAAAACATTTTCTAGGTCAACTATTAAGGAACAAGACCATGACCGTAATTTATCATTTTTATTTGCAAGGTTTGTTGACGGAAGTTATATTGACTAAGAGCCAGTTTCTTATTATATCATATACCATTCCATTGAGAAATATCAATGCTGAAACTATTGTTAGGGCACTCATTGAGTTCTATGCTATGATAGTTTTACCAGTGTCTCTCCCATCTAACCAGGGCTAGATTCATATGTCAGGGGTTTTTTAACAAGTAATGAAGGAATTAGGTATCAAGCATATCATCCAGAAAGTCATGATGCTCTTCAGCGGCTTCATCAAACTTTTTTAAAACCTGATCAGAGCATACTGCTTTGACAATGAAAAAGACTGGGATAAAGGCATGCATTTATTATCATTTGCAGTTAGAGAGTCGGTACAAGAGTCACTTCGGTTTTAGTCCTTTTTCATTTGTTTTTGGCCATTTGTAAAGCTCATGGAAGTAAAATTATTCGCATATGATGATGGTTCTATTGCTAAAAGTTTCAGACTTTCGTACAAAACTTTCTAGATTATGTCAGATAGCAAAGTCTAATCTAGACATAGGGCAGAACTCTATGGAAGCAGAATATGATAAAAATTATCTGAACCATTCATTTAAGCATAATGAAAATGTTCTAGTTTTACTTCCAATTCCTAGAAACCACTTATGTTTAAAAAACACCTGATTTGGAAAAAAGAAAACCGATTGTCATATTAACATATTAAAGCCATACTATGAAAGAAAAGTTAAAAATGCTCAAGATATTCAAACACTAATGTTAGACCAAGCAGAAAAATATTTGAAATATTTGAAAAAAAAATTATGTATACACTGGTACGGTGAACTTTAATAATTCCGAAGTCTTCGGGAACTTAAGTTACACGCTAGCACATCTCTTTGCGGTCGCAATAAAGGGTCATGAAACCATTAACCCTTTTACCCCCAATGGACGTACAGGGACGTTTCACAAAACTCATCCCTTTAGCCCATTGGAAATACTGGTACGTCCTTGCAAAAAACTGCTATTTACATTTTTTTTTGCATATGTTTGATAACTTTATGAGAAACTTCAGGTATTTTCCAAAAGAATGAAACCAACCTTACCTCTCTATGAAAAAAATTAAGGCTGTTAGACCAAAATGTGCTTAAAAAAATGCCTGAGGGTTAAAGTTGGAAATATCCAAATAGCTTGGGGGTAAAATGGTTTATGGACGAATTTATACATTTGTTTCCTGATGCTCCTTCAAAGACTGACAAAATATTCCTTGATGTGGATGTTGGTGACGCTCAACCCATCAAACAGCATCCCTAAAGTTCAAATCCCAGGAGGGAGAAATATATTGGAGAGTAGATCCAGTATGTACTAGAAATTTTTTTTTTAAAAACCTAGTGATGTGATTGGAGCTCACCATGTATATTGGTTACGAAGTCAGATAATAGTTATCGAATGTGCACCGACATTCGGAAAGTGAACAAGGTGACCATAACACATGGTTTTCCCATCCTCAGGATTGATGATTGTATTGATAGAGTCAGAAAGCCAACTGTTTGGCAAATATTGATCTATTGAAATGGTTTTATCAGGTGCCTTTGGCGGAGAGTGTCAAGGAAGTCTTAGTGTTGGTTATACCTAAATCACTTTAATAGTACAAAGTTATGCATTCTGAGATAAAGACAATTCCGACAACTTTCCATATGATGATGAGGGCATAATATACAACGATGACTGGTACAATCATATGAAAATAATAAGAAAGTATTTCGAACGTTTGAGTGGCGCAAAATAGACTGTTATTCTAGATAAATGCAAATTTAGGTGTGCTATAGTGACATTTTTTGGGCATATTATAGGGCATGGTCAGATTAAACCACTGATGGTAAAGTATGTGCTATTTCTGATTTCCCAGACCAAGAGAGAGAGAAAAAATTTGATGCGTTTTCTCTGTAGGGCTGAGTATAATAGAAAATCTTATCCTAGCTTTTCTTCTGTCACTGAACCATTAACACAACTTTAAATTAAAATGTAAATAAATGTGAAAATTCATTTTGGAAATTAAAAGCCGCCTTGAAGAGTTCTCCGGTGTTACGGGTTCGTAATTTTAATTATGAATTCAATTTAGCTTTAGTTTATAGTGACATAGTAGCTGTTTTATTACAATAGTGAGATAATGGTGTTGATCATCCTATTTGTTATTGCTCAACCAAATTCATCAGAAGTCAGAGATATTACCTTACAACAGAGAATGAATGTTTAGCTCTGATTGTAGCACGCGGCATTTCGAGGTCCATGTAAATTCATCAATTTTCCTCTAATTGTTTACAGTGATCATAATCTTCTTGTATTTCTTCATAATTGAAACATTAAGAATCAAAGATTGAGATGGACATTGAGGCTACATGAAAATTATTTGTATATTTACATTTCAAAAGAAAAGATAGTCTAACTTCTGATT
>NC_090734.1:55559259-55579259 GCF_036898095.1 Palaemon carinicauda
AAGGTTCCAAATGATACTTATGTAGAGTTTGCTAGAGCTAAAGAATTAGCATTTGATGAATGGTTGAAATCAAAAGGGGTTGATGATTTTGCAGGAATAAGGGAAATAATCCTTATTGAAGAGTTCAAGAATAATGTAGGGCATGAACTGAAGATACATTTAGAAGACCTAAAGTTAGATACTGTGGGAGCAGTTGCAGTGGCAGCCGATGAGTACGCACTATCACACAAGTCTGTGTTTAAGTTTGCTGATAAGCAAAGTAGGTGGGATAAGGATAGGAGGTTTGAAAAGACTCCGGAGCAGGGAGCGAAATCCTCTAAATCCAGTTCTCCTGGAAGAAAGGTTCAGTCTTTTCCAAAGACAAGTGAAAGGGATGTAACGTGTTATTTTTGTAAAAAGAAGGGCCATATTAGGTCAGAATGTTCTGCCTGGAAGGGGCAGGGGAGTTCCAAGAAGCCATTAGGTCTACTTGGGAGAACTTCTGGGGGTGTATCCTGTGAGTTTGGTAACTTTGGAAAATATGTCTCAAGTGGTGAAGTGTTCACAAAGGACCAGGTTGGTTTTGGGAGACGAGTAAATGTATTGCGGGATACTGGTGCTGCCCAGTCGTTGATTTTGAGATCGGCGTTGGATGATAATTTTGTAGAGCAGCAGCTAGAATATGTGTTGTTGGGTGGCTTCCCAAACACGGTGGTGGCGTGTCCTCTGGCCGAGTTTTGGTTAAACTCAGATTGGGTCAAGGGCCCGTTAAAGTTGGCAATTGTAGATGAACTACCAGTGAATGGCGTGCATGTTGTGATAGCAAATGATACTGAGTCGGATACGGGGAGTAGTTGTCCGGTAGTGCAATGTAACGGTACCACTCAGATTGGTGAGAGTAGTCCTACGATGGCTATTACTCGTTCTACAGTCCAGTCTCCTAGTGTTGAGGATGAGGAATTGGGTCTAGATAGGCTTGAAGGACTGGTAGATGGAGTTTCTGATGTGAAAGTTCCTAGTCTGGTATCTGAGTGGGATGATACTGTAGGATGGGATAGGAACTCACTAAGTATTGCTCAGAAGAAAGAGTTTAATGAAGAGGGGGAAGGAGAGGTTAGCTCAGATTTGACGAGACCTAAGATGAAATGAGAAGATGGTATCCTGTATCGGTTTAGTCGTTTCAAAAGATCGCCAACTGAGATGTGGGAGGTAAGGAAGCATAATAGTAGTTCCTCTTGAATATCGGGGCAAAATCTTGTGGTTTGCACATGAAGATTTACTTGCTTGTCATTTTGGAGTAAGCAAAACTTTTAGGAAAGTTGCTGAGCATTTCTTTTGGCCAAGAATGAAGGCAGAGGTGAAGAGGTATGTTAATTCTTGTACTAAGTGTCGAATGGTTGGGAAATCAAATCAGAGAATTGCTAAAGCCCCTTTACAACCCATTCCAGTGGTTGAAGAACCATTTAAAGAGATATTGATAGATATTGTGGGGCCATTGCCAAAGACTAGCAGTGGTTTTCAGTATATACTGACAATAATGGATAGAATGTCCAGGTACCCCGAAGCTGTACCCTTAAGGAGTATTCACAGTAAGAAAGTAATCGAAGCACTTATTTGTTTCTTTACTAGGTTTGGATTGCCGAAATCAGTTCAGTCTGACTGTGGTAGTAATTTTATGAGTAAAGAATTTGCTAAACAGATGAAAGAGTTCAAAATTAATCATGTAACTTCATCACCATACCACCCAGAGAGCCAGGGTCAGATTGAACGATTTCATCAAACTTTGAAGTCCATGCTAAAGAAATATTGTGGGGAAGATCCAAGGAACTGGGATAATCCAATACCTTATTTATTGTTTGCATTTAGGTCTGTGCCGAGTGATATGATGGGATTTTCTCCATTTGAGCTTGTATTTGGTCACAAGGTAAGAGGTCCTTTGGATGTTGTTAAAGAAAGTTGGGAAAATAATAATCCAAAAGTTAGCCTGGTACAATTTCTAAAGGAATCTAGGGAAAAGCTTTATAAGTTTTGGGAGTTTGCTAAGGAGAACTTGAAAGTTGGGCAAGGTAAAATGAAAAAGAATTTTGACATCAAAGCTAGGAGAAGGGTATTTGAAGTTGGGGATAAAGTTTTAGTTTTATTACCTACCCTGGTAATTCCCTAGGAGCCAAGTTTTCAGGACCACGGAAGATAGCTAAGAGGGTAAGTAGCTTGAATTATCTGGTGGAGACCCCAAGTAGAAGACAAAAACACCAGCTTTGTCATGTTAACATGTTGAAACCCTATTATGAAAGAGTAGCAAAAAAGCCATTGTTGTTGTTGGGGAAAGTAGAAATGGAAAGAGAATGTTTGGAAATAGAAGGTAAGTGGCCTAAAGGTAATAGCGACGTATTAAATAACTTGCCAAATATGTTGTCTCACTTAGATGGGGATCAAATTTAGTCCATCTTAAATTTGATAGAAGTGTATCCAGATTTATTTAAGGACACCCCAGGTTTTACGGCTGTGATACAGCATGATGTGGAGGTTAGAGGGGCTAAACCGATAAAACAGACACCTTATAAAACTAATCCATTGAAAAGGGAAGTAATCAAAACAGAGGTAGAGTACATGTTGCAGCATAATCTGATAGAAAGTAGTAACAGTCCATGGAGTTCACCTGTGGTGTTGGTTAAGAAGGAGAATGGTCAGTATAGAATGTGCATAGATTACCGCAAGGTTAATGCAGCTACAGAGACTGACAGTTTTCCTTTACCTCGGGTAGAGGACTGCATCAATGATGTAGGTAAGGCAAAGTTTATCAGTAAGTTCGACCTTCTAAAGGGGTACTGGCAAGTACCGTTGACACCCAGAGCTAAGGATATCTTTGCTTTTGTGACCAGTGAGGGATTATTTGCCTGCAACGTGATGCCTTTTGGCATGAAAAATGCATCTGCTACATTTCAGAGACTAATGAACAACTTGGTAGGTTCTCTAGAGGGTGTGGTAGTGTACATTGATGACATTGTGGTTTATAGCAATGACTGGGACACCCATATTCAAAGAATAAGAAAGTTATTTGAAAATCTTAGCCAGGCAGGGCTGGTTATCAATCTTGCCAAATGTGAGATAGCCAAGGCTAGTGTATTGTATCTTGGTCATGAAATAGGTCATGGGAAGATTGTCCCGAAAGATGCAAACGTCAGAGCCATTTTAGAGTTTCCTGTGCCTTATGACAAAAGGTCTGTTCGTAGATTTCTTGGCATGGTAGGATACTACAGGATATTTGTGATAAATTTTGCCACAATTTCTAATCCTCTTACTAATTTATTGAGGAAAGAAGTAAAGTTTGATTGGAATGAAGAGTGTTAGAGGTCATTTGACAAATTGAAGGCAGTTCTAACTAACTATCCTCTCTTGAGAGCTCCGGATTTTCAGGAACCATTTAGGTTGGCGGTCGATGCAAGTGACTATGGAATAGGTGCTGTGCTCTCTCAAGTTGAGGAACAGGTAGAGTATCCTGTTGCCTTTTTCTCTAAAAAGCTTAATGAAGCTCAACGCAAGTACTCTACCATAGAGAAGGAGGCCTTAAGCCTGATAACAGCTCTAGAACATTTTGAAATTTACTTAACAAATGTTCCTACACCTGTAGTGGTCAAGACAGACCACAATCCTTTATTATTTTTAAACAGGTTTAAGAATAAGAACCAGAGGCTGATGAGGTGGAGTCTGATATTACAAGAGTGGGATTTGGATATACAACATGTTCCAGGGAAAAAGAATGTGGTGCCAGACACACTTTCTAGATAATCATAAATTGTTTGGCACGAATGTTAATTTTTTTTCTTTATTTTTCAGAATTAAATGTCTTTTTTTTTCATTTAATTTGAATTTAATGTTTTTAGTATTTATTCATTATAAGACTTATTAATCTATATTCAGATTTGTTTGCTTTATTTCCATTCATAATTTAGTTCCGTGCTTTGATTTTTGTTGCACAAAAATTTTTTCAAGGATGGGGGTGTAAGGAAATTTTCCTTATTAACGTAAATAATTTAAAAGGATTAAGAAAATAAATTTTCCAGTGGTTATGGTGCCATCTGTTGGTTGCGCTCGTAGCCAGGTATGTCATACGTTTGTATTTTTGTTTTTCATATCCGTGGTGGGAGAGAGGAGGAGCCAAGAGGCAGTTAGCAAGACTGCTTACCTTGAAAGGTAAATTTGTTATGTACGTCAGTGTTCCACGAATTCGTCTGCAGAGGACACTCTTTCCTGCTTCAAGTGGTGGTGGAGTGACTTAGTGATGGACAGCAACCATTGGCTAATACCAAAGCTCCTGTTAGTCTAGGGACAGACTCGTTTTGACCACTTCGAAGCCTGCAGACGTGACACTGCCGTTCAGTTTTGCCTTTGGGTAAGAATAAAATTGTGTAGTTTCCCTTGCTGAACGATTTTTGGAAAGCCTGAAATGTTTTCATCGTTGTGTGGCTGCCGCTGGTACCAGTAATTATGTGATCATTCAAGCATAACATTACGTTAATGGTTTGGATCTCGACAGGTTCGTCCTTCAAACCTGATTCTGTGACAAAGACCTGGTGCAAGAGAACTTACATCATCCCACGGAAATTAAGCTATTGTTAAATGTATGTAAATAGTTAGGGTTTATTAATTTAAATTGTCTCCAGTCTATTCCTTTTACTTTCCTATCACCGTATGTATAGTTTGTGTGTGGGTGCATCATTGATGGTTGGTTCTTTGTCTCTTTCTTTTATTTTTCCGGTGTGCTAGAGGTTGTTTGGGTCCTAGATGCCTTTTTGTAATGCGAATGGTTTATTTCCTTCCTGGCTGGAGATTTATTTTCATTTGAGAAGAATTAGGTTTATGTAATAAACAGGAATTTGAATTTGATTAAGAGTCTTTTTTTGAACCTTTCCTTCTCGGTGGATTTTGATACGTCAATGTCTAGTTCTAGTTGGCTGAATACAAAGAACCTGTGACATTAATGGCGACCTTGCTAGGATCCTGTTGAATTCTTTTCTCAGGATCCCTAGAGTATTGACATTGCCATGTTGGAATCTTCAGTAGAGGATTGGTTGTTCAGATATTTTGATAGTTAATTAGGTTTAAAACTTTGATAAAATGAGTGAGTCTGAGCTTACGATGACTGAGATTAATGTATCGGAATTTTTGGGTTGGGGTGACTGGGAGGCTAGGCTTGGTGATTTAAGTAAAGGTCAGTTGTTTGCACTAGCAGAGCATTTCAAGTTAGTAGTGTCTCCTGGTGTAAAGAAAGGAACTCTGTTGCTACAGGTAGCGAGTGCGATATTGGGTGGTGCTACGGGTGCGACTTCGGACGAAGTAGGATTAATGCAAGATAGGTTAGCATTACAGAAATTGGAGGTGGAAAAGTTGAAATTGCAGTTTCAGATGGGAGAGATGGAGATGGCCAATAGGGAAAAGGAAAGGGAAATGGAGAAAGTTAGATTAGAACATGAGAGGGAACAAGAAATGGCTAGATTTGAACAGGAAAAGGCTAGATTTGAAGAGGAGAGGCAATTGGAGTTTGTTCGAATGGAACATGAATTGCAGGTTCTTCGTTTAAAACAAACTGGACCGGAAGACCACTTTAACTTTAGTCATGCTATTAAGCTAGTCCCTGTGGTTAACGAAGCTGATGTGGCTGAATTCTTCTCTGCTTTTGAGAAGTTAGCAAGAAAGTTAGGTGGGCCTGAGACTATGTGGACTACCCTAATTCAGTGCAGGTTGGTTGGGAAAGCACAAAAAGTGTATGCAGCATTGAGTGAAGAGGTAAGTGCAGATTATAGTAAGGTGAGAGAGATTGTATTAAAAGCTTACGAGCTTGTGCCAGAAGCCTAACACCAGAGATTTCGTAATCTAAGAAAGGTTCCAAATGATACTTATGTAGAGTTTGCTGGAGCTAAAGAATTAGCATTTGATGAATGGTTGAAATCAAAAGGGGTTGATGATTTTGCAGGAATAAGGGAAATAATCCTTATTGAAGAGTTCAAGAATAATGTAGGGCATGAACTGAAGATACATTTAGAAGACCTAAAGTTAGATACTGTGGGAGCAGTTGCAGTGGCAGCCGATGAGTACGCACTATCACACAAGTCTGTGTTTAAGTTTGCTGATAAGCAAAGTAGGTGGGATAAGGATAGGAGGTTTGAAAAGACTCCGGAGCAGGGAGCGAAATCCTCTAAATCCAGTTCTCCTGGAAGAAAGGTTCCGTCTTTTCCAAAGACAAGTGAAAGGGATGTAACGTGTTATTTTTGTAAAAAGAAGGGCCATATTAGGTCAGAATGTTCTGCCTGGAAGGGGCAGGGGAGTTCCAAGAAGCCATTAGGTCCACTTGGGAGAACTTCTGGGGGTGTATCCTGTGAGTTTGGTAACTTTGGAAAATATGTCTCAAGTGGTGAAGTGTTCACAAAGGACCAGGTTGGTTTTGGGAGACGGGTAAATGTAATGCGGGATACTGGTGCTGCCCAGTCGTTGATTTTGAGATCGGCGTTGGATGACAATTTTGTAGAGGAGCAGCTAGAATATGTGTTGTTGGGTGGCTTCCCAAACACGGTGGTGGCGTGTCCTCTGGCCGAGATTTGGTTAAACTCGGATTGGGTCAAGGGCCCGTTAAAGTTGGCAATTGCAGATGAACTACCAGTGAATGGCGTGCAGGTTGTGATAGCAAATGATACTGAGTCGGATACGGGGAGTAGTTGTCCGGTAGTGCAATGTAACGGTACCACTCAGATTGGTGAGAGTAGTCCTACGATGGCTATTATTCGTTCTACAGTCCAGTCTCCTAGTGTTGAGGATGAGGAATTGGGTCTAGATAGGCTTGAAGGACTGGTAGATGGAGTTTCTGATGTGAAAGTTCCTAGTCTGGTATCTGAGTGGGATGATACTGTAGGATGGGATAGGAACTCACTAAGTATTGCTCAGAAGAAAGAGTTTAATGAAGAGGGGGAAGGAGAGGTTAGCTCAGATTTGACGAGACCTAAGATGAAATGGGAAGATGGTATCCTGTATCGGTTTAGTCGTTTCAAAAGATCGCAAACTGAGATGTGGGAGGTAAGGAAGCATAATAGTAGTTCCTCTTGAATATCAGGGCAAAATCTTGTGGTTTGCACATGAAGATTTACTTGCTGGTCATTTTGGAGTAAGCAAAACTTTTAGGAAAGTTGCTGAGATTTTCTTTTGGGCAAGAATGAAGGCAGAGGTGAAGAGGTATGTTAATTCTAGTACTAAGTGTCGAATGTTTGGGAAATCAAATCAGAGAATTACTAAAGCCCCTTTACAACCCATTCCAGTGGTTGAAGAACCATTTAAAGAGATATTGATAGATATTGTGGGGCCATTGCCAAAGACTAGCAGTGGTTTTCAGTATATACTGACAATAATGGATAGAATGTCCAGGTACCCCGAAGCTGTACCCTTAAGGAGTATTCACAGTAAGAAAGTAATCGAAGCACTTATTTGTTTCTTTACTAGGTTTGGATTGCCGAAATCGGTTCAGTCTGACTGTTGTAGTAATTTTATGAGTAAAGAATTTGCTAAACAGATGAAAGAGTTCAAAATTAATCATGTAACTTCATCACCATACCACCCAGAGAGCCAGGGTCAGATTGAACGATTTCATCAAACTTTGAAGTCCATGCTAAAGAAATATTGTGGGGAAGATCCAAGGAACTGGGATAATCCAATACCTTATTTATTGTTTGCATTTAGGTCTGTGCCGAGTGATATGATGGGATTTTCTCCATTTGAGCTTGTATTTGGTCACAAGGTAAGAGGTCCTTTGGATGTTGTTAAAGAAAGTTGGGAAAATAATAATCCAAAAGTTAGCCTGGTACAATTTCTAAAGGAATCTAGGGAAAAGCTTTATAAGTTTTGGGAGTTTGCTAAGGAGAACTTGAAAGTTGGGCAAGGTAAAATGAAAAAGAATTTTGACATCAAAGCTAGGAGAAGGGTATTTGAAGTTGGGGATAAAGTTTTAGTTTTATTACCTACCCTGGTAATCCCCTAGGAGCCAAGTTTTCAGGACCATGGAAGATAGCTAAGAGGGTAAGTAGCTTGAATTATCTGGTGGAGACCCCAAGTAGAAGACAAAAACACCAGCTTTGTCATGTTAACATGTTGAAACCCTGTTATAAAAGAGTAGCAAAAAAGCCATTGTTGTTGTTGGGGAAAGTAGAAATGGAAAGAGAATGTTTGGAAATAGAAGGTAAGTGGCCTAAAGGTAATAGCGATGTATTAAATAACTTGCCAAATATGTTGTCTCACTTAGATGGGGATCAAATTTAGTCCATCTTAAATTTGATAGAAGTGTATCCAGATTTATTTAAGGACACCCCAGGTTTTACGGCTGTGATATAGCATGATGTGGAGGTTAGAGGGGCTAAACCGATAAAACAGACACCTTATAAAACTATTCCATTGAAAAGGGAAGTAATCAAAACAGAGGTAGAGTACATGTTGCAGCATAATCTGATAGAAAGTAGTTACAGTCCATAGAGTTCACCTGTGGTGTTGGTGAAGAAGGAGAATGGCCAGTATAGAATGTGCATAGATTAACGCAAGGTTAATGCAGTTACAGAGACTGACAGTTTTCCTTTACCTCGGGTAGAGGACTGCATCAATGATGTAGGTAAGGCAAAGTTTATCAGTAAGTTCGACTTTCTAAAGGGGTACTGGCAAGTACCGTTGACACCCAGAGCTAAGGATATCTCTGCTTTTGTGACCAGTGAGGGATTATTTGCCTGCAACATGATGCCTTTTGGCATGAAAAATGCATCTGCTACATTTCAGAGACTAATGAACAACTTGGTAGGTTCTCTAGAGGGTGTGGTAGTGTACATTGATGACATTGTGGTTTATAGCAATGACTGGGACACCCATATTCAAAGAATAAGAAAGTTATTCGAAAAACTTAGCCAGGCAGGGCTGGTTATCAATCTTGCCAAATGTGAGATAGCCAAGGCTAGTGTATTGTATCTTGGTCATGAAATAGGTCATGGGAAGATTGTCCCGAAAGATGCAAACGTCAGAGCCATTTTAGAGTTTCCTGTGCCTTATGACAAAAGGTCTGTTCGTAGATTTCTTGGCATGGTAGGATACTACAGGAGATTTGTGATAAATTTTGCCACAATTTCTAATCCTCTTACTAATTTATTGAGGAAAGAAGTAAAGTTTGAGTGGAATGAAGAGTGTCAGAGGTCATTTGACAAATTGAAGGCAGTTCTAACTAACTATCCTCTCTTGAGAGCTCCGGATTTTCAGGAACCATTTAGGTTGGCGGTCGATGCAAGTGACTATGGAATAGGTGATGTGCTATCTCAAGTTGAGGAACAGGTAGAGTATCCTGTTGCCTTTTTCTCTAAAAAGCTTAATGAAGCTCAACGCAAGTACTCTACCATAGAGAAGGAGGCCTTAAGCCTGATAACAGCTCTAGAACATTTTGAAATTTACTTAACAAATGCTCCTACACCTGTAGTGGTCAAGACAGACCACAATCCTTTATTATTTTTAAACAGATTTAAGAATAAGAACCAGAGGCTGATGAGGTGGAGTCTGATATTACAAGAGTGGGATTTGGATATACAACATGTTCCAGGGAAAAAGAATGTGGTACCAGACACACTTTCTAGATAATCATAAATTGTTTGGCACGAATGTTAATTTTTTTTTCTTTACTTTTCAGAATTAAATGTCTTTTTTTCCAGTTAATTTGTATTTAATGTTTTTTGTATTTATTCATTATAAGACTTATTAATCTATATTCAGATTTGTTTGCTTTATTTCCATTCATAATTTAGTTCCGTGCTTTGATTTTTGTTGCACAAAAATTTTTTCAAGGATGGGGGTGTAAGGAAATTTTCCTTATTAACGTAAATAATTTAAAAGGATTAAGAAAATAAATTTTCCAGTGGTTATGGTGCCATCTGTTGGTTGCGCTCGTAGCCAGGTATGCCATACGTGTGTATTTTTGTTTTTCATAACCGTGGTGGGAGAGAGGAGGAGCCAAGAGGCAGTTAGCAAGTCTGTTTACCTTGAAAGGTAAATTTGTTATGTACGTCAGTGTTCCACGAATTCGTCTGCAGAGGACACTCTTTCCTGCTTCAAGTGGTGGTGGAGTGACTTAGTGATGGACAGCAACCATTGGCTAATACCAAAGCTGCTGTTAGTCTAGGGACAGACTCGTTTTGACCACTTCGATGCCTGCAGACGTGACACTGCCGTTCAGTTTTGCCTTGGGGTAAGAATAAAATTGTGTAGTTTCGCTTGCTGAACGATTTTTGGAAAGCCTGAAGTGTTTTCATCGGTGTGTGGTTGCCGCAGGTACCAGTAATTATGTGATCATTCAAGCATAACATTACGTTAATGGTTTGGATCTCGACGGGTTCGTCCTTCAAACCTGATTCTGTGACAAAGATCTGGTGCAAGAGAACTTACATCATCCCACGGAAATTAAGCTATTGTTAAATGTATGTAAATAGTTAGGGTTTATTAATTTAAATTGTCTCCAGTCTATTCCTTTTACTTTCCTATCACCGTATGTATAGTTTGTGTGTGGGTGCATCATTGATGGTTGGTTCTTTGTCTCTTTCTTTTATTTTTCCGGTGTGCTAGAGTTTGTTTGGGTCCTAGATGCCTTTTTGTAATGCGAATGGTTTATTTCCTTCCTGGCTGGAGATTTATTTTCATTTGAGGAGAATTAGGTTTATGTAATAAACAGGAATTTGAATTTGATTAAGAGTCTTTTTTTGAACCTTTCCTTCTCGGTGGATTTTGATACGTCAATGTCTAGTTCTAGTTGGCTGAATACAAAGAACCTGTGACATTAATGGCGACCTTGCCAGGATCCTGTTGAATTCTTTTCTCAGGATCCCTAGAATATTGACATTGCCGTGTTGGAATCTTCAGTAGAGGATTGGTTGTTCAGATATTTTGATAGTTAATTAGGTTTAAAACTTTGATAAAATGAGTGAGTCTGAGCTTATGATGACTGAGATTAATGTATCGGAATTTTTGGGTTGGGGTGACTGGGAGGGTAGGCTTGGTGATTTAAGTAAAGGTCAGTTGTTTGCACTAACAGAGCATTTCAAGTTAGTAGTGTCTCCTGGTATAAAGAAAGGAACTCTGTTGCTACAGGTAGCGAGTGCGATAAGGGGTGGTGCTACGGGTGCGACTTCGGACGAAGTAGGATTAATGCAAGATAGGTTAGCATTACAGAAATTGGAGGTGGAAAAGTTGAAATTGCAATTTCAGATGGGAGAGATGGAGATGGCCAATAGGGAAAAGGAAAGGGAAATGGAGAAGGTTATATTAGAACATGAGAGGGAACAGGAAATGGCTAGATTGGAACAGGAAAAGGCTAGATTTGAACAGGAGAGGCAATTGGAGTTTGTTTGAATGGAACATGAATTGCAGGTTCTTCGTTTAAAACAAACTGGACCGGAAGACCACTTTAACATTAGTCATGATATTAAGCTAGTCCCTGTGGTTAACGAAGGTGATGTGGCTGAATTCTTCTCTGCTTTTGAGAAGTTAGCAAGAAAGTTAGGTGGGCCTGAGACTATGTGGACTACCCTAATTCAGTGCAGGTTGGTTGGGAAAGCACAAAATGTGTATGCAGCATTGAGTGAAGAGGTAAGTGCAGATTATAGTAAGGTGAGAGAGATTGTATTAAAAGCTTATGAGCTTGTGCCAGAAGCCTACCGCCAGAGATTTCGTAATCTAAGAAAGGTTCCAAATGATACTTATGTAGAGTTTGCTAGAGCTAAAGAATTAGCATTTGATGAATGGTTGAAATCAAAAGGGGTTGATGATTTTGCAGGAATAAGGGAAATAATCCTTATTGAAGAGTTCAAGAATAATGTAGGGCATGAACTGAAGATACATTTAGAAGACCTAAAGTTAGATACTGTGGGAGCAGTTGCAGTGGCAGCCGATGAGTACGCACTATCACACAAGTCTGTGTTTAAGTTTGCTGATAAGCAAAGTAGGTGGGATAAGGATAGGAGGTTTGAAAAGACTCCGGAGCAGGGAGCGAAATCCTCTAAATCCAGTTCTCCTGGAAGAAAGGTTCCGTCTTTTCCAAAGACAAGTGAAAGGGATGTAACGTGTTATTTTTGTAAAAAGAAGGGCCATATTAGGTCAGAATGTTCTGCCTGGAAGGGGCAGGGGAGTTCCAAGAAGCCATTAGGTCTACTTGGGAGAACTTCTGGGGGTGTATCCTGTGAGTTTGGTAACTTTGGAAAATATGTCTCAAGTGGTGAAGTGTTCACAAAGGACCAGGTTGGTTTTGGGAGACGAGTAAATGTATTGCGGGATACTGGTGCTGCCCAGTCGTTGATTTTGAGATCGGCGTTGGATGATAATTTTGTAGAGCAGCAGCTAGAATATGTGTTGTTGGGTGGCTTCCCAAACACGGTGGTGGCGTGTCCTCTGGCCGAGTTTTGGTTAAACTCGGATTGGGTCAAGGGCCCGTTAAAGTTGGCAATTGTAGATGAACTACCAGTGAATGGCGTGCATGTTGTGATAGCAAATGATACTGAGTCGGATACGGGGAGTAGTTGTCCGGTAGTGCAATGTAACGGTACCACTCAGATTGGTGAGAGTAGTCCTACGATGGCTATTACTCGTTCTACAGTCCAGTCTCCTAGTGTTGAGGATGAGGAATTGGGTCTAGATAGGCTTGAAGGACTGGTAGATGGAGTTTCTGATGTGAAAGTTCCTAGTCTGGTATCTGAGTGGGATGATACTGTAGGATGGGATAGGAACTCACTAAGTATTGCTCAGAAGAAAGAGTTTAATGAAGAGGGGGAAGGAGAGGTTAGCTCAGATTTGACGAGACCTAAGATGAAATGAGAAGATGGTATCCTGTATCGGTTTAGTCGTTTCAAAAGATCGCCAACTGAGATGTGGGAGGTAAGGAAGCATAATAGTAGTTCCTCTTGAATATCGGGGCAAAATCTTGTGGTTTGCACATGAAGATTTACTTGCTTGTCATTTTGGAGTAAGCAAAACTTTTAGGAAAGTTGCTGAGCATTTCTTTTGGCCAAGAATGAAGGCAGAGGTGAAGAGGTATGTTAATTCTTGTACTAAGTGTCGAATGGTTGGGAAATCAAATCAGAGAATTGCTAAAGCCCCTTTACAACCCATTCCAGTGGTTGAAGAACCATTTAAAGAGATATTGATAGATATTGTGGGGCCATTGCCAAAGACTAGCAGTGGTTTTCAGTATATACTGACAATAATGGATAGAATGTCCAGGTACCCCGAAGCTGTACCCTTAAGGAGTATTCACAGTAAGAAAGTAATCGAAGCACTTATTTGTTTCTTTACTAGGTTTGGATTGCCGAAATCAGTTCAGTCTGACTGTGGTAGTAATTTTATGAGTAAAGAATTTGCTAAACAGATGAAAGAGTTCAAAATTAATCATGTAACTTCATCACCATACCACCCAGAGAGCCAGGGTCAGATTGAACGATTTCATCAAACTTTGAAGTCCATGCTAAAGAAATATTGTGGGGAAGATCCAAGGAACTGGGATAATCCAATACCTTATTTATTGTTTGCATTTAGGTCTGTGCCGAGTGATATGATGGGATTTTCTCCATTTGAGCTTGTATTTGGTCACAAGGTAAGAGGTCCTTTGGATGTTGTTAAAGAAAGTTGGGAAAATAATAATCCAAAAGTTAGCCTGGTACAATTTCTAAAGGAATCTAGGGAAAAGCTTTATAAGTTTTGGGAGTTTGCTAAGGAGAACTTGAAAGTTGGGCAAGGTAAAATGAAAAAGAATTTTGACATCAAAGCTAGGAGAAGGGTATTTGAAGTTGGGGATAAAGTTTTAGTTTTATTACCTACCCTGGTAATTCCCTAGGAGCCAAGTTTTCAGGACCACGGAAGATAGCTAAGAGGGTAAGTAGCTTGAATTATCTGGTGGAGACCCCAAGTAGAAGACAAAAACACCAGCTTTGTCATGTTAACATGTTGAAACCCTATTATGAAAGAGTAGCAAAAAAGCCATTGTTGTTGTTGGGGAAAGTAGAAATGGAAAGAGAATGTTTGGAAATAGAAGGTAAGTGGCCTAAAGGTAATAGCGACGTATTAAATAACTTGCCAAATATGTTGTCTCACTTAGATGGGGATCAAATTTAGTCCATCTTAAATTTGATAGAAGTGTATCCAGATTTATTTAAGGACACCCCAGGTTTTACGGCTGTGATACAGCATGATGTGGAGGTTAGAGGGGCTAAACCGATAAAACAGACACCTTATAAAACTAATCCATTGAAAAGGGAAGTAATCAAAACAGAGGTAGAGTACATGTTGCAGCATAATCTGATAGAAAGTAGTAACAGTCCATGGAGTTCACCTGTGGTGTTGGTTAAGAAGGAGAATGGTCAGTATAGAATGTGCATAGATTACCGCAAGGTTAATGCAGCTACAGAGACTGACAGTTTTCCTTTACCTCGGGTAGAGGACTGCATCAATGATGTAGGTAAGGCAAAGTTTATCAGTAAGTTCGACCTTCTAAAGGGGTACTGGCAAGTACCGTTGACACCCAGAGCGAAGGATATCTTTGCTTTTGTGACCAGTGAGGGATTATTTGCCTGCAACGTGATGCCTTTTGGCATGAAAAATGCATCTGCTACATTTCAGAGACTAATGAACAACTTGGTAGGTTCTCTAGAGGGTGTGGTAGTGTACATTGATGACATTGTGGTTTATAGCAATGACTGGGACACCCATATTCAAAGAATAAGAAAGTTATTTGAAAATCTTAGCCAGGCAGGGCTGGTTATCAATCTTGCCAAATGTGAGATAGCCAAGGCTAGTGTATTGTATCTTGGTCATGAAATAGGTCATGGGAAGATTGTCCCGAAAGATGCAAACGTCAGAGCCATTTTAGAGTTTCCTGTGCCTTATGACAAAAGGTCTGTTCGTAGATTTCTTGGCATGGTAGGATACTACAGGATATTTGTGATAAATTTTGCCACAATTTCTAATCCTCTTACTAATTTATTGAGGAAAGAAGTAAAGTTTGATTGGAATGAAGAGTGTTAGAGGTCATTTGACAAATTGAAGGCAGTTCTAACTAACTATCCTCTCTTGAGAGCTCCGGATTTTCAGGAACCATTTAGGTTGGCGGTCGATGCAAGTGACTATGGAATAGGTGCTGTGCTCTCTCAAGTTGAGGAACAGGTAGAGTATCCTGTTGCCTTTTTCTCTAAAAAGCTTAATGAAGCTCAACGCAAGTACTCTACCATAGAGAAGGAGGCCTTAAGCCTGATAACAGCTCTAGAACATTTTGAAATTTACTTAACAAATGTTCCTACACCTGTAGTGGTCAAGACAGACCACAATCCTTTATTATTTTTAAACAGGTTTAAGAATAAGAACCAGAGGCTGATGAGGTGGAGTCTGATATTACAAGAGTGGGATTTGGATATACAACATGTTCCAGGGAAAAAGAATGTGGTGCCAGACACACTTTCTAGATAATCATAAATTGTTTGGCACGAATGTTAATTTTTTTTCTTTATTTTTCAGAATTAAATGTCTTTTTTTTTCATTTAATTTGAATTTAATGTTTTTTGTATTTATTCATTATAAGACTTATTAATCTATATTCAGATTTGTTTGCTTTATTTCCATTCATAATTTAGTTCCGTGCTTTGATTTTTGTTGCACAAAAATTTTTTCAAGGATGGGGGTGTAAGGAAATTTTCCTTATTAACGTAAATAATTTAAAAGGATTAAGAAAATAAATTTTCCAGTGGTTATGGTGCCATCTGTTGGTTGCGCTCGTAGCCAGGTATGTCATACGTTTGTATTTTTGTTTTTCATATCCGTGGTGGGAGAGAGGAGGAGCCAAGAGGCAGTTAGCAAGACTGCTTACCTTGAAAGGTAAATTTGTTATGTACGTCAGTGTTCCACGAATTCGTCTGCAGAGGACACTCTTTCCTGCTTCAAGTGGTGGTGGAGTGACTTAGTGATGGACAGCAACCATTGGCTAATACCAAAGCTCCTGTTAGTCTAGGGACAGACTCGTTTTGACCACTTCGAAGCCTGCAGACGTGACACTGCCGTTCAGTTTTGCCTTGGGGTAAGAATAAAATTGTGTAGTTTCCCTTGCTGAACGATTTTTGGAAAGCCTGAAATGTTTTCATCGTTGTGTGGCTGCCGCTGGTACCAGTAATTATGTGATCATTCAAGCATAACATTACGTTAATGGTTTGGATCTCGACGGGTTCGTCCTTCAAACCTGATTCTGTGACAAAGATCTGGTGCAAGAGAACTTACATCATCCCACGGAAATTAAGCTATTGTTAAATGTATGTAAATAGTTAGGGTTTATTAATTTAAATTGTCTCCAGTCTATTCCTTTTACTTTCCTATCACCGTATGTATAGTTTGTGTGTGGGTGCATCATTGATGGTTGGTTCTTTGTCTCTTTCTTTTATTTTTCCGGTGTGCTAGAGTTTGTTTGGGTCCTAGATGCCTTTTTGTAATGCGAATGGTTTATTTCCTTCCTGGCTGGAGATTTATTTTCATTTGAGAAGAATTAGGTTTATGTAATAAACAGGAATTTGAATTTGATTAAGAGTCTTTTTTTGAACCTTTCCTTCTCGGTGGATTTTGATACGTCAATGTCTAGTTCTAGTTGGCTGAATACAAAGAACCTGTGACATTAATGGCGACCTTGCTAGGATCCTGTTGAATTCTTTTCTCAGGATCCCTAGAGTATTGACATTGCCATGTTGGAATCTTCAGTAGAGGATTGGTTGTTCAGATATTTTGATAGTTAATTAGGTTTAAAACTTTGATAAAATGAGTGAGTCTGAGCTTACGATGACTGAGATTAATGTATCGGAATTTTTGGGTTGGGGTGACTGGGAGGCTAGGCTTGGTGATTTAAGTAAAGGTCAGTTGTTTGCACTAGCAGAGCATTTCAAGTTAGTAGTGTCTCCTGGTGTAAAGAAAGGAACTCTGTTGCTACAGGTAGCGAGTGCGATATTGGGTGGTGCTACGGGTGCGACTTCGGACGAAGTAGGATTAATGCAAGATAGGTTAGCATTACAGAAATTGGAGGTGGAAAAGTTGAAATTGCAGTTTCAGATGGGAGAGATGGAGATGGCCAATAGGGAAAAGGAAAGGGAAATGGAGAAAGTTAGATTAGAACATGAGAGGGAACAAGAAATGGCTAGATTTGAACAGGAAAAGGCTAGATTTGAAGAGGAGAGGCAATTGGAGTTTGTTCGAATGGAACATGAATTGCAGGTTCTTCGTTTAAAACAAACTGGACCGGAAGACCACTTTAACTTTAGTCATGCTATTAAGCTAGTCCCTGTGGTTAACGAAGCTGATGTGGCTGAATTCTTCTCTGCTTTTGAGAAGTTAGCAAGAAAGTTAGGTGGGCCTGAGACTATGTGGACTACCCTAATTCAGTGCAGGTTGGTTGGGAAAGCACAAAAAGTGTATGCAGCATTGAGTGAAGAGGTAAGTGCAGATTATAGTAAGGTGAGAGAGATTGTATTAAAAGCTTACGAGCTTGTGCCAGAAGCCTACCACCAGAGATTTCGTAATCTAAGAAAGGTTCCAAATGATACTTATGTAGAGTTTGCTGGAGCTAAAGAATTAGCATTTGATGAATGGTTGAAATCAAAAGGGGTTGATGATTTTGCAGGAATAAGGGAAATAATCCTTATTGAAGAGTTCAAGAATAATGTAGGGCATGAACTGAAGATACATTTAGAAGACCTAAAGTTAGATACTGTGGGAGCAGTTGCAGTGGCAGCCGATGAGTACGCACTATCACACAAGTCTGTGTTTAAGTTTGCTGATAAGCAAAGTAGGTGGGATAAGGATAGGAGGTTTGAAAAGACTCCGGAGCAGGGAGCGAAATCCTCTAAATCCAGTTCTCCTGGAAGAAAGGTTCCGTCTTTTCCAAAGACAAGTGAAAGGGATGTAACGTGTTATTTTTGTAAAAAGAAGGGCCATATTAGGTCAGAATGTTCTGCCTGGAAGGGGCAGGGGAGTTCCAAGAAGCCATTAGGTCCACTTGGGAGAACTTCTGGGGGTGTATCCTGTGAGTTTGGTAACTTTGGAAAATATGTCTCAAGTGGTGAAGTGTTCACAAAGGACCAGGTTGGTTTTGGGAGACGGGTAAATGTAATGCGGGATACTGGTGCTGCCCAGTCGTTGATTTTGAGATCGGCGTTGGATGACAATTTTGTAGAGGAGCAGCTAGAATATGTGTTGTTGGGTGGCTTCCCAAACACGGTGGTGGCGTGTCCTCTGGCCGAGATTTGGTTAAACTCGGATTGGGTCAAGGGCCCGTTAAAGTTGGCAATTGCAGATGAACTACCAGTGAATGGCGTGCAGGTTGTGATAGCAAATGATACTGAGTCGGATACGGGGAGTAGTTGTCCGGTAGTGCAATGTAACGGTACCACTCAGATTGGTGAGAGTAGTCCTACGATGGCTATTATTCGTTCTACAGTCCAGTCTCCTAGTGTTGAGGATGAGGAATTGGGTCTAGATAGGCTTGAAGGACTGGTAGATGGAGTTTCTGATGTGAAAGTTCCTAGTCTGGTATCTGAGTGGGATGATACTGTAGGATGGGATAGGAACTCACTAAGTATTGCTCAGAAGAAAGAGTTTAATGAAGAGGGGGAAGGAGAGGTTAGCTCAGATTTGACGAGACCTAAGATGAAATGGGAAGATGGTATCCTGTATCGGTTTAGTCGTTTCAAAAGATCGCAAACTGAGATGTGGGAGGTAAGGAAGCATAATAGTAGTTCCTCTTGAATATCAGGGCAAAATCTTGTGGTTTGCACATGAAGATTTACTTGCTGGTCATTTTGGAGTAAGCAAAACTTTTAGGAAAGTTGCTGAGATTTTCTTTTGGGCAAGAATGAAGGCAGAGGTGAAGAGGTATGTTAATTCTAGTACTAAGTGTCGAATGTTTGGGAAATCAAATCAGAGAATTACTAAAGCCCCTTTACAACCCATTCCAGTGGTTGAAGAACCATTTAAAGAGATATTGATAGATATTGTGGGGCCATTGCCAAAGACTAGCAGTGGTTTTCAGTATATACTGACAATAATGGATAGAATGTCCAGGTACCCCGAAGCTGTACCCTTAAGGAGTATTCACAGTAAGAAAGTAATCGAAGCACTTATTTGTTTCTTTACTAGGTTTGGATTGCCGAAATCGGTTCAGTCTGACTGTTGTAGTAATTTTATGAGTAAAGAATTTGCTAAACAGATGAAAGAGTTCAAAATTAATCATGTAACTTCATCACCATACCACCCAGAGAGCCAGGGTCAGATTGAACGATTTCATCAAACTTTGAAGTCCATGCTAAAGAAATATTGTGGGGAAGATCCAAGGAACTGGGATAATCCAATACCTTATTTATTGTTTGCATTTAGGTCTGTGCCGAGTGATATGATGGGATTTTCTCCATTTGAGCTTGTATTTGGTCACAAGGTAAGAGGTCCTTTGGATGTTGTTAAAGAAAGTTGGGAAAATAATAATCCAAAAGTTAGCCTGGTACAATTTCTAAAGGAATCTAGGGAAAAGCTTTATAAGTTTTGGGAGTTTGCTAAGGAGAACTTGAAAGTTGGGCAAGGTAAAATGAAAAAGAATTTTGACATCAAAGCTAGGAGAAGGGTATTTGAAGTTGGGGATAAAGTTTTAGTTTTATTACCTACCCTGGTAATCCCCTAGGAGCCAAGTTTTCAGGACCATGGAAGATAGCTAAGAGGGTAAGTAGCTTGAATTATCTGGTGGAGACCCCAAGTAGAAGACAAAAACACCAGCTTTGTCATGTTAACATGTTGAAACCCTGTTATAAAAGAGTAGCAAAAAGGCCATTGTTGTTGTTGGGGAAAGTAGAAATGGAAAGAGAATGTTTGGAAATAGAAGGTAAGTGGCCTAAAGGTAATAGCGATGTATTAAATAACTTGCCAAATATGTTGTCTCACTTAGATGGGGATCAAATTTAGTC
>NC_090734.1:55589259-55591759 GCF_036898095.1 Palaemon carinicauda
TAACTAGTTTAGCTTTTCTATCTCTTGAAATTGAAGCACTGCTTATGGACCTTCATGCTTATGGAGGTGTAGACCCTAAAGGTATTTTTCCTTAGTTTTTCTATAAAGACTGCACATTTCTAAGCTCAAAAGTTATCGGTTATTTTGCGCAAGTTAGGAAGAAGAGGAGTTTTTAGCACTTGTTGGAGAATTTGTAATTTAACTCCACTATGTAAAGGAGTTTGTGGTAGCTCTTATTCAACTGGTTACCGCCCAAATTTCAATAACTCTCATATTAGCTAAAGGTAATCACCTGTTCCCTAGATTGCAATTGGGTATTTGTAAAATCTTGGAGCATATGTTGCCCTCCTTAAAATCTCCAATGCTGTACAGAAATCCTTGATTGTGATCAGGAAGTTCTTTGGATTTGCCTTGATTTTAGTGCTGCCTTTGACCTGTCAATCATGGGAGCCATGTTTTCAAACTCAAACAGGTGGAATCGAGTTGGTTGTTACTCATCATTATCATTGATTTTATTGGCAATAAATCTCAAAATGATTTGTTGATGGACACCATACTGAGTATAGGAATAAGATATCTGGTGTTCCACAAAGTAGCGTTCTTGGTGTTTTGGGTTTCATTTTATATACTCATGATGTGCTGTTTGTCTTAGAAAACAAACTTGTTCCATATGCAAATGATGCTACACTCTTTGCATTAATTCCATCTCCTGAATGTAGATCTGAGATTGCCGAATCCCCTTAATGGAGATCTAGGTAGAATAGTGCATGGTGCAAATAATGAGGTATGAAGCCGTCCTAAAAAAATCTCAAATTATGATTGTAAGTAGGTCAAGGACAGTGGCTCCTCCATATCTGAATCTCAACATTGATAATGTTTCTTTAACTTCGTATAACTCTTTTTAAAATAAATTGACAGCAAATTTACTTTTGAAAACACATTCGGTCTGTGCCTTCTTCAATATCACAGAAAATTAGGTTTGTTTTGAATATTGTTCTCCTGTGTGGTCTTCAGCTGCTAATTCTCATCTCACTTTGTTGGACAAGAACTTACATTCTATTAAGATCAAGATATCAATATTTGAAAACATCGTTCAATTAGTTCATTATGAATGTTGCATAAGACTTTTCATAATTCTGACCCTCCTCTACATTCAGATCTTCCTTTACAGTTCCATCCTGTTCGCAAAACTAGGCATACAGATAATTCTAATATTCATGCCCTCTCCACAATGAGGCTCAATATTACACATAACTCTAGAAGTTATATTCCAGGTTGACCAAGTTATGGAATGGTTTTCCTAATCGGGTACTTGAATCCGTAGAACTTCAGAAGTTCAAATTTGCAACAGGTGATTTTATGTTGGACAGGCTGACATAAGTCTTTTTAGTCTATATATAAATTATCTTTTTAATATTGTTAGAGTTTTTTTTTTAACACTGTATTTAAATTTTTTCCTTACTCCTGATATCGTTTATTCATTTCCTTATTTCCTTTCCTCACTGGGCTATTTTTCCTTGTTGGAGCCCTTTGTCTTATAGCATGTTCCTTGCCCAACCATGCTTATAGCTTGGCTAGTAATATAAATAAATATATACATATATATATATATATATATATATATATATATATATATGTATGTATATATATATATATATATATATATATATATATGTATATATATAGATATATATATAAATATTTATATATACATATATATATATATATACATATATATATATATATATATATATACATATACATATATATACATGTACATATATATATATATATATATATATTTATATATACGTATATATATATATATATATATATATATATATACGTATATGTGTATATATATATATATATATATACATATATATATATATATATATATATATATATATATATATATCTTCTACTAAAAATTCTAGAAGATACAGGTTATGTTTCATTATTTTTATTTTTTTTCTCAAATATTTTATATTAATTTCTACATTACTATATAATTTTTTTATTTCCTTAATACCTTTTATGACTGGGCTATTTTTCTCTGATGGCGCCCTTGGGCTTATAGTGTCTTGCCTTTCCTACTAGGGTTGCAGCTTGGCTAGTAATAATATATATATATATATATATATATATATATATATATATATATACATATATATATATATATATATATATATATATATATATATATACATATACATATATATATATATATATATATATATATATATATATATTCATATCTAACTATCTATCTATCTATCTATCTATCTATCTATCTATCTATCTATCAATCTATCTATCTATGTATCTATATATATATAATATATATATATATATATATATATATATATATATATATATATACATATAGATATATACATATATATATATATATACATAATGTATGGTCAAAAATTTTTGCTAGAAAATTTAGAGGAAATCAGTTTTTAACATTGATAGTTTTATGCTTTGTTGAAAGAAT
>NC_090734.1:55601602-55606602 GCF_036898095.1 Palaemon carinicauda
CCCTTGCAATTAAACAGTTCCAATCCTGTTATCCGACACATCCACTTGAATAAGGAATTTCTTGTTGAAATCCAGTGCTCGCAGTATCGGTTTCGAGGTTAATATAGCTTTTACCCTCTCAAAGGTTTCCTGTCACTCGCTGGTCCATGCAAAATTTTTTATTGGGCTAGTTATATCTGTAGAGGAGGCAACAACAGCTGAAAATTTATGGTAAAAACGTCGGTAAAATCCAGCCATCCCTAAATATGGTTGTAATTGCTTTCTCGTTGTGGGAGGTGATGCTTCAAATCCCAAGTACCGAACTGTCTCCTTTCCATATTTGCTCTTCTGCAGGTTATTCGTCAGGTTTGCTCTTCTCAGCTTTTGGTATACCTTCTTCAAGATTCGGAGATGATCTTCCCAAGTCGATGAATATATCACAATATCGTTGAGATATACGCCTACTCCTCCTATCGATCCAGAAGGTTATCCATTACATGCTGGAAAGTAGCCGGGACGTTCATTAGACCAAATAGCATGGCGGTGCATTGATATAACACTGATGTGGTTATAAAAGCGGAAACCCATTTTCCGTTGACGTCGAAAGGAATTTGACAGTAGCCCTTCAACAAGTTGATCTTGAAGACAAACCTTACTTGTCATATATTATCGTGAAGTTGGCTGAAAAGCAGAAATTGATAATAACTAGCCACACAGATCGAGTTGAAATTTCAGTAGTCTGTACACATCCTAAGAAATCTGGGGAACTGTAAGGCCTAAGACTTTGTTTGGCTTATTCATTTTGTAACAAATAGTCCACTTATTTTCTCATGACTTATCGGCAATACAGCGACAGTTGATAGGCGCGTTGTTTGAATAACCTTTCCCTTGTTTTAAGGTGTATCTCATAATTTGCCATATTGGTTTGTTTCAGGACGTCTCAGGAAGATTCAGGGAACCTTCTAATTAATCGGCTTAATTCATCATAATGATCCTGGTCCGAAAGAGTTAATTTCTCTCCCAAACTTGGATCGATAGAGATATTATTCCCTTTGCTTACTGCCCCTACTTCATATACATCAACTTTGTCCGTGGATGGTATGGTTTGCTCTATAGACACTTGTAAAACTTCGGTCGCGTTTTCGCTCAAGTAGGGTTTCAGTAATTTGACATGTACTTTCCTTTGACTTTCCATTTGTCCTGGGGTTTCAATAACGTAGGTCCGGTCACTGATTTTCTGCGAAACCTTGAATGTTTCTTCAAATTTGTTGGTGGGTGGGATTCTCTTTATCAGCAGGGAAACTAATACCTGTTGTCCTATCGAAACTGTCTGTCCTTACTTTTCTTATCGAACCTTTTCTACATTTTCCTTGCTTTGTCTTAAGGTTTACTAGAGAGAATTTCCTTATCTCACTGATCCTTTTCCTCAAATTATTGACATATCCTCCACCCGCTTCCTCTCAATCCTCCTACTTCTCATCCAAATACCATTTCATTCAGGTTTCTTCTCAGGCTTTCTTGATAAGCAATAGGTACGTCGAATGAGCTCAACAGTAGTTTTATGTGCCATCCATTACCTGCATTGTTGCAGAATTCTGTTAACATACTTTTGAATGTTTGATGAAACCTTTCTAATGCACCTTGGGCCTCCGGATGATAAGCAGATGATAGTTTTGGTTTTACATCCAACTGTTTCATTATGTCATGAAATAATTTTGACTGAAATTTGTACATCTGTCAATTTGAACAAATTCCCGTATACCAAACTTAGTAGAAAAGTATAGCAACATCTCGGTGATTATATTGGCACTGGTGTTCCTGACAGGTATGGGTTCTGGGTATCTCGTCACTGGACACATCAAGGTTAACATATATTTAAGACATTTTTTCGTCCTTGGTTAAGGTCCCACAACGTCGATCATCACTTTGCTAAAGGGTTCTCCCCGCGCTTCTATCGGATGTAAGGGAAGTTTCTTAATATACTTGTTCTGCTTTCCAGCCATGTGACATATGTGACATGCTGGGCAATAGTGGCTCTCATACTTTTGCATGCCAGGCCAGAAAAAGTGATTCATAATCTTCTCCTCTGTCTTCATTATCCCCATACGTTCCATCCCGTGCACTACAGCGATCTCTTGTCTTCTCAACTGTGTTGCGGGAAGTAATATCTGACGATATATCTCCCATTCGAGACTCTCACGGATATTGGTGAGTCTATGCTTCCTCATAAGCAACCCTACCTTAAGATAATTACATGCCAGAGACTGCTGGCCTCCATCTCATCCCCCACACGGTACAATAACTTTTCCTACTCACTTGTCCTACTTCTAAAGTTTAATTTTCTATTTCAGCCAAGTCCATTTCTTCTTTGTCCTCTTGTTTGGCCATCTTTCATTCCTCTACGCTCGGGCCTACATGGGAGTTCTCTTCTTGCATACAATCATAGAGATCCTCTTCTTCAGAAAACAAATCCTCCAACATCATTGTTCCTTCGATTTATTTTTCTTCTTTTTCAGCCACTCTCTTCTTCATACTCCTAGTTGTCACACAACTAGAAAACAGATACAGGAAATCATTCTCAAATTTAGCCATAGGACTATACTTCTATGCTTGCTCTGTTACAATGGGACAAGGCACAAATGGCGCTCCACAAACCTCATTACCCAGCTAGATATCTACTCCTTTGACCAATGAATCCTTTACCGCAAAGTCAAAAAGACCTGTCACCAACTCACATGACAGTTTTAACCGGCAAATAAGGGTAACCTCCTCAGCTCCTATTCCCTTATAAATAACCGAGTCGCCTGTGAGAGACTGTTCCACAAACGGGATTACTCCTCATACCAACACACTATGGTTACAGCCTGTGTCACTCAATATCCTGACCAGGTTTGCTCACTCCCATCTATTGCTGCTAATATACCTTCATAAAAATTTGGTTTAAAGGTATCCACACTCTTTGAGTTTGTCCAGTTCGTCGTATAAAAGATGCCTGGTTTATTTTCCTCTCCATCCTTTCCTGATTGCTTCTTTCCCTTTGCATTTTGTGACGTCGAATTATCCTTAATCACGTGGGTGACTGCTTTCTGTTGGTTTGACCAACATTTCTTACTGATACGGCTTCTCTTGCCACACTTAAAACGGTCAATATCGAATTTCTGCATGTCTTTCACGATAATTGAAGGGGGACAGTTTAATGATTGTTGCTGTGGCACTATCACATCTTGCTTAGGGACAATATGAGTGCTACTTTCGCTGTAACTGTTGAACGTAGTTATTACTGAACTGGTTTCCATAGTTCAGTAAATACTTGACACTTGGTCGGAACGACGGTTGAAACTTCATGCCCGAGGAGGGTTTACGACTGATGATATCATAATCTTTATTCATCGAATTGGCTTTATGAAGTTTCTCACAAGTACGTTCAGATTTGGTCAGGAACTCCTCGTAGATACTGCTCTAATATTATAAAATCTTCTAAATCTGCCATCTCCTTTACGTTAGCTGCCTCTGTCCCTCTCTTAAAACATTGTCGTACCTTATAAGTTTAATCCAAGTAAGTTACTTTCTGATCCTTTCTCAAACTAAGGAACCTTTCATTATAATATTCAGGGGTCATTTGATACAATTTCAGTATGCTCCTCTTCACTTCTTGATACTCCATCCTCTGGTCTTGAGATAAGGATAAGTAAGCAATGTGGCCTATGCCAAAGACCTCTGCAATAACACACCCCATTTATATTTTTGAAATTTCATCGTCAATGCGGACCTTTCAAAATGATGGAGGGACACATCTGGGTCCTCTTCTGTGAACCTTTTGAATTAACATCTGGCCATCCGACACATTAAAAATGGGTTCATTCTTAGTAGGTGTTGTCTCTGTCTGAGTTGTCAACTGTGCACAGGCGTTCAACAGCTCAAACTCCCTCGCATGCCTCACTTCTTCCATCTCTTTTTCTTCATGTCTTCTCTCTTTTTCTTCTGGTCCTGTGATTTTCCTTCCTTCCATCTCTCTTGCGTGTCTTGCGATCTTTCGGGCTTTTTCCCGTTCATCTTCTCCTCGTCTTGCTTCCATTTCTTCCGCATGTGTTTTTTCTTCTCTCTCTCTTTTTCTCTTCTTGCTTCCATTTCTTCTCATCTTCTGTCTCTTTCTTCTTCTCGCCTTGCTTCCATTTCTTAGCCTCTTCTCTCTCTTTCTTCTCGTTCTGCCATCATCTTAAATGTGGACAAATTCTCCACCACTGTAATTCGTCGAATTTCAGCCTCAACATTCCTCTATGCTTTTACCCATTCAGTTTGATGGCCATATGGTCGTAGCTTCACTAAAATTTCTTCCTTAACTTTCTCCAACAGTTTATGATTTGCTACAATATATTCTTCCGACAACTTTCCAGAGTTTATCAACGCTTCTAGGGCTAAACACTTGATTAGGGGCTTCATCATCCCACTCGTTGCATGGCCACCAAATGCCACTAGGTTAGAGACCAACTGAACTTTGAATATATTAGTTTCTGAATACTCCTGAAAATTTAGGTTAATCAAAAACTATTCGATAGTGAACTGCAACATCTTGTAATTTGATAAATAATTTCATACTTCTTCAAAAAATATATCTTTACAATACACAGAATCCTATCAACACTGTACTATTTAAATCTTTAATCGAAACACGGCCCTTTAATCACCAATATTTAAAACAGACTCTCTCGATCCCAAGGGTCTGGTCACCATTAATATATTTGATGATAGCTCCCGGATCTGACCACCATAAAATATATTATACTATGGCTCATATCTAAGAACCAAACATATATATATATATATATATATATATATATATATATATATATATATATATATATATATATATATATATATATATTTATATATATATATATATATATATATATATATGTGTGTGTGTGTGTATAATATGTATATATATATATATATATATATATATATATATATATATATATATATATATATATATATATATATATATATAGTATATATACATA
>NC_090734.1:55611602-55619102 GCF_036898095.1 Palaemon carinicauda
TAACAAAACTGCCACCAATAGTGGATTTCTATATTCTACACATTGCTTCACAATATGTCTCAAAATTAAAATAATTTAAACATAACTTCTAACTTTTCCAAATCCTGCTTGTTCATTTCTCAGCTTTCCATCAATGCTTTCCACTTATCTATTCAGAATTAGCATAGTATATATCTTCGCGACAACTGACATAAGTTTGAGGCCTCTGTAACTATTCCAAATAGTCAGATTACCCCCTTTTAGCCTTTTTCAACAATATTCTTAATTCCCATTTATCAGGTTTTGGTTCTGGGTGCCACATTCTACAAAATAATTTAATAAGTAGTCTGGGGGTCAATTCATATTCAGCCAGAGTCACCTAAGCCATTATTCCATCGTAACCAATTGCTTTCCTTTTCCTAGTTTTTTCTAATGATAGCTTCGACTTGAAACCCACTGAACTTATTTATGGGCACATCAAGGTCTTCATCCGCTTTAGGTATAAAAATCAACTTATTCCCTTAATATCTCTTATTCATTATCTAAATAATTTTTTCCTTCCAACGCAGCTTTTCTTGTTCTAATGTTGTTATAACAGATCCGTCCCACTTTTTAATAGGTATATGCTATTTCATCTTTGCCCCCGCATAGATTTTATTAATAATACTATGAACAATCCTTACACCCTTGCCACTCCCTGAATTCATAGCTTTGTTAGCCTCATCTACTTTACTGTCTAAATACTCTTTCCAGACATCCCTGGCTTATTTATTATTTTTTTTACTTTATTATCAATACTGGTTTACTTGAACTACCTTGAAATTTTCATTATTCCATTGAAAACTTTCAACAATCAAATCTTGTTTTTGTCTCCATTTTTCTTGTATCCCACGTATCATTTGATATCCAAGGCTTTTTCCCTGCGTCGAAACTTCAATACCAACTGACTAATATTGTCCTTAATATTAAACCATTCTTCCTTCAGTCTGCTCTTCACTTCTCAGTCTCTATGAATACAAAAAGATTCGTATATAAAATTGAAGACTTTAATTGTGCTCATCTCCTGAAAGCTTACCTTTATGAAACCTAGGTATTCCATATACAATTCTCCTGGGTGCTGTCATTTTTTATTCCAGCGTGGCAATGAGATACTGGTTATCACTCCCAATATCTGCACCTCTATGTCTTCTTACTTTTCTCAAAGCTTTCCTTCTCTCTTTTTCATTGGCCATGCTGGAGTTCATATACAGTACATTTGTGGATGTCATTGGGCTGAAGAGGAGTTTATCCAAGAACAAGTTCGTTTTTTGAACAGGAATATATAAAATGTGCATCATATTCATTTGAAACTTTGGAAAAACCCTCAACCCCCATCTCATTATTCTTCCTTCCAAATTTACCATTGATGACTACAATCACATTTGTCATATCTTTATCTGGGATTTCATCTATTGCACTATAGTTTTCTTCATAGCATTCATCTTTCCTTTGTTCAGGAGAATCATTTGCTGGTGCGTAGCAAACCATATTACTCATATTGCTCTTTCTTTCTTTGAACTTTGCAAGTAACAATCAACTATTTAACGCTCTCCTTTTCTTCTATTGATGTCATTATTCTCACCTCTTTTCTTCCGAATACATGTATATCTAATATATATATATACATATATATATATATATATATATATATATATATATATATATATATATATATATATATATATATACAATTACATATATATATATATATATATATATATATATATATATATATATTTATATTTATTCATATATATATATATATATATATATATATATATATATATATATATATATATATATATATATATATATATATATATATACATATATATATATATATATATATATATATATATATGTTTATATTTATTCATATATATACATATATATATATATATATATATATATATATATATATATATATATATATATATATATATATATATATATATATATATATATATATGTATGTATGTATGTATGTATGTGTGTGTAAATTTATTTGAATATACATATACAAATATGTTTACATATATATATATATATATATATATATATATATATATATATATATATATATATACTGTATATTCATATATATATATATATATATATATATATATATATATATATATATATATATATATATATATATATATATATATACTGTATATTCATATATATATATATATATATATATATATATATATATATATATATATACTATATATATATATATATATATATATATATATATATATATATATATATATATATATATATATATATATATATATATATATATATATATATATATTTATATATATATATATATAGTATATATATATATATATATATATATACATATATGTATATATATATATATATATACATATATGTATATATATAAATATATATAAATATATATATATATATATAAATATATAAATATAAATATATATATATATATATATATATATATATATATATATATATATATATATATATATATATATATATATATGTATATATATATATATATATATATATATATATATATATATATATATATATATATATATATATATATATATATATATATATATATACATATATATATATATATATATATATATATATATATATATATATATATATATATATATATATATATATATATATACATATATGTATATATATAAATATATATAAATATATATATATATATAAATATATATTGCTTTTTCGTAAGGATTCCTTAATCTCCTTATAGCATGTTTCAGTTATGGCCGAGGTGTCCAGACTACATTTCATAAATTAATTTTCCACTTGCTGTAACTTCATAATCTTAGTCATGGTTCAACATTCAAATTACCACTTTTCAATTTGTCTTGAGTATTTATAAACAAAACATTCTTCGCACCTTGCTACATTAGGGACGGGGGGCCATTCTCGCATTTTCACTTTCCATTTACTGACAACATTTTTAAAGGATTCATTAGCTTGATTCATCAAATTATGTCCAGTTCCTTGTGGTGCACAGTTCCTATTTAAATGAGGGAAGTGACCCTTGCTGGTCCTTCCTAATTACAGTTAGATCATCTCCTTGGTATTAAGTTTAGAAGCATAAGAGACAACTTGTCCTTAACCTTAAACACAATCCATCACTTAGCTGCCAATGATTTCATAAATGTTTATGGTGGCTTTTCCTCCACACCCCAAGTTTTTGTTACTACATCAGGTTGTTCAACTGCTTATATAACTGTTGTCAAACACGGATTGCTAAGATATACCCTGTAACTATAATCAGGGATGGGGAGTATTTGTTAAACAAAATCAGATAACGAAAAGTAAAATGCACCTGTCTCTAAATAGAAAAATATTTAATGATATTGTCCAAACATTAAGAAATTGTGCATCAGAAACTTGGGGCCCTACTAAAGCCTTGAAATATGAGTTAGTTATAACCTAAAGTTATTAAATAAATGATGATGCAAATAATAATAAGACAGAAAAATAGCGACAGGAATACTAGTCAAACAGAAGTAGAGAATATTCTAACAACATTTAAGAAGAAGAGATGAACATGGACAGGACATATAATGAGAATGACAGATAATAGAGGAACATCATGCATAACCGAATGGGTTCCTAGAGATTATAAAGGAAGCACAGGACGGAAGAGAAAACTATGGAGTGATGAAATAAGAAAGTTTGCAGGTGTGAACTGGCACAGACATGAGTACAGGAACATGTCTGAGGCTTTTGTTCTGCGGTTGAATTGTAACGCTGATTATGATGATGATGATGATGATAGTGGTGATGATTTACTTGGTATAAAGTGGAAAAGATTACATAAGTAATAACATCAGTTACAACCATTTGATGTCCCCTGAGGTAGCCAATTAGATGGTTTATTATTGGAATTTCAACGATGTATAGTGCTATATCACTTGCAGTTGCTTGATTGCTTTAGTCATGAACGATTAATTATTTTCTTTGGTACAGAGCATTTGCAGATGTATCACTTTATCTGGCACCAGATGGTCTAAACTAGGCAATGCGTTCGAAATGGCAATATCTTATATCCTATTCTATAACATAATTAAATATTTTAATAAGAATTTTGATTCCTGATAATTATTGAGGCTCTAAAATTATATAAAAAAAAAACAGTTGTTAAAATACTTCCTTTTCTTAATAATACATGAATGTTTTTTTTTTCCTAGCACCGACAACAATATATAATTTACATTTGAACATGAAAAATACAATTCAAATTTGATCTGGTATGTAATTTTTGTATATATAGAAATATATCTGATTTAATCTTCCTTAGAAATATCACGTTGAGTTCTAAATTCACATACCATATCTATTTCATGAAAAATTGCAAAATAATCATTATTTCATATAATCCCTATTGTACAATGCTGAAAACTATGTTTTAACCGTCAGTTATCCAATTATAAATCACTGGCAGTATAAACAAATAGGAAGGTTAAATTTTTTACGATAAAAAAAACGTGAAAAAAAATTGTTTTTCGGTCTTGGATGTCAGCTTATATATGTTTTCTAAAGATTGAATTACGCTGCAGAAACGAACGATACGATTATAGCCAGTTTAGGATAATGATTATTTGGTTTATTGTATTTATTACAAAAAAAAAAAAAAAAAAATGTGAACAAATAATTCGCACCATCTGTAATTGGTGCGAACAGTAATTTAATTTTTTGCATAAAATGTTAGATTTCCATAACATACATGCAACCTGGAATTTATATATATATATATATATATATATATATATATATATATATATATATATATATATATATATATATATATATATACATATATATATGTATATATATATATATATATATATATATATATATATATATATATATATATATATATATATATATATATATATATATATATATATATATATACATATATATGTAATTATACACACTCATATATATATATATATATATATATATATATATATATATACATACATATAAATATATATATATATATATATATATATATATATATATATATATATATATATATATATATATATATATATATATATATATATATATATATATATATACATATATATCTATATATATATATATATATATATATATATATATATATATATATACATATATATATATATATATATATATATATATATATATATATATATATATATATATATATATATATATATATATATATATTCGGCTATAATTATTTCACCACTTGTTTATGGTTTTTTTATACCACTCCTTATCACAAACTTTCTCAGTTAGACAATCTATCGTCTTTTCTTCTTCCCCTGCTTCTTTTGCAATCTCTAAGCACTCATTCTTAATGTCCTTTTAATATTTTTCATTCTCAATATGTACTGCCCACTTCCAGATCTTTTGCATTTGTATTGTTAGAGTTTTCTCTAATTTAGTTTGCTATCTTATCCATGTTCCTTTCTTTTTTGTCTCTAACTGATATTCTCATTCATATTCTTTCCATAGCATACTGAGTTTATATGACTTAAGAAAGGCTCCATATTTCTGATGTACGAGTTGAAACTGGTAGAACCATCTCATTTAATACTTCCGTTTTCAGAGAAAGTAGCATTTTATATTTTGTAATCTCAATTGGTTTTCCAAAGGTTTCCCAGTCAATGCTTATCTTTCTTTTAATTTCAGTCCCGTACGTATATTCATTAACAATCTATAAAGGTCCATTCATAACTCTTACTTGTGCATTATCTACATTTTCATTGAAATTATTATTTTAGTTTCACTGACTTTAATACTCAGTCCAATATTTTTGCTTTTTCTAATCAAAAGATATACCATATTTTTCAGATCCTTCAATGATGCACAAAACACATGTCATCTACAAATCTTAAATAATTAAGGCAATATCCAAAAAAAAATAGTAATTACTACGTTTTTAGAATTTTAATCTTTAAAAACTTCTTCCAGGCATGTTATGGATAATTTAGGAGAGGTGATGTCTCCCTTTCCAACACCTTTCCCAATAACAATTTTGTCACTATCTTTATATCGTTTTAGGATTGCTCTACTTCATGTACATATATCTTCAAATGTTCTAACACAATATTCATATATTCTTTGTTTTCAAGGGCTCTCAATACTGATGAGGTTTTAACAGAATCAAAAATTTACTCATCGTCTATAATTGCCATACACTGTGGTTTGTAATATACTGTGGTTTCTTATATTAGCTGGATAATTACTTGGATATGGTCAGTTGCCGATACTGTGCAGGCGAGCCATTTGATGAAGATTGAGACACTAGTCAAATGCAACTAACTTTATTTCAACAGAAAGATAGGTTTTGTAACAACAGTTTCAGTGAAGGGAGGTCACAAAATTTCAAACTGATCAATTCAAGAATATATATGCTTGAAACTGTTCTGTTAACACAGAGGTGTGAAGCGACAAAACCAATACTAAGAAAATAACGATATAATGTACGAATGTGTGGGTGAAACCTGTGTAGTGCCCCCTACATATAGGACAAATATGCGAATTAAGGCGTATTGCTCTCGAGAGTCGTACTAGAGGCTACTCATCTGGCATGAGATATATACAGGTTTTTGGTGATCAATGGAGACCCAGTCTTGTTTGCCAGGCATGTTGAGCACGAACGATTTCAATGATAGATTGGTAGCAAGGAAGGGGCCCATAAGAGGGAAAATTACCAGTGGCTTACTGGTGTCATTGCTCAGGAAGACATACGATGCCTTGTGAAAATCTGTCCGTATGTGTTTCTTCACAGAGGGCTTGTAAATTATACGGCCTGGAGTACATTTTCCCACAATATAACGTAGGCGTAAGAGATTGTCGGCAGGGACGGCAAACGGGTCGTCATACATCATTATAGCTGTCAGGACATCATGGGTGACCTTAGGAGTGATCCCTAGTGACAGGAAGACCCATGGAAGCTAAGTGAAACAGTTGGAGTCCTTGAAGCGGAACATCAAAGCTGTTTTGAGGGTGCGGTGAAAATGTTCATCCATTTCATTGGTACAGGGTTTATGTGGTGGTCTGATGTAAGGGGATTCCCAGGATATTTTCTTATGATGTCCAAAATTTTGACGTGAAAGTGGTACACCTGTCAGAACTAATATGCTCAGAGATACTAAATCTCACTATCCATCTTAAGAATAAGGCAGATGTACAGTCAAAAGCAAATATCCTGTCGTCTCCAGTCCCACTCTGTCACCCCCAATATCTATAGATTCCAGAATTTAAGGAGTAGAAGAGTTTGGTTGTTAGGAGAAAGGCCAACGGGCAAGGGAGGACGATGATGGGGTGTGATGGTAGGGAAATCAAGAAAAATTATGGATGAACGTTAATTCAGTATAATTTCTCCAGATCTTAATTCTATCATTTCAATGACTCTAACTTATAATTATATGTTATATT
>NC_090734.1:55621602-55626602 GCF_036898095.1 Palaemon carinicauda
ATTAGTGATACGGTATGGACATGAGCCATGGTATGACAATGAAACACTATCCAACAGATATTGTAGATTTGAGAGAAAATCCCTTAAAAGAATATTGGGAGTTAAATGACAGGATAGGATTAGAAAGGAAATTATAAGAGAGATTACCCGATTTCAAATGTGAATGAGATCATGGTAAGAGGTAGATGGAGAAGGTCTGGGCGTGTTTTTCGCACTCTCCAAGAGAGATCAGTTCACCATCTTCCAACTGGGCTCCAAAAAGCAATAGGAGTGTTGGAAGACACAGACCTACATGGATGAGGTATATGAAACGTAAAGTATTAGATAATGAATGGAGACGTACTGATTTAAAAGCTAGAGATAGAGACGACTGGCAAAATCAAACCGAAGCCCGTTGCGTCTATAAGCGTGTATATATATATATATATATATATATATATATATATATATATATATATATATATATATATATATATATATATATATATATATATATATATATATATATATATATATATATATATATATATATCGAGTGATTGTGATTCTAAAGGCGTAAATGGTGGTGTAGGGCAGAGGAAGCGATCTGTTATTGGGAAGGAAGCATTTTATTTGAAAGTAATAGAGAACCGATGTCTCATGTCAAATTACCACGTACCATTTCACAACAACTGCCTCATGCACTGACAGACCTGGGACTACCAGTGTTCTAACACAGCCACACTTTAACTAGACTTTTCCAGTGATTATCCCATATGAATAGGATAAGGGCAGTATATTATCTGAAATGTAGTGGTTTATATCACACTGTATGTATTTCTGTCATCAAAGTAGTTGGAAATTAACTCTACATTATGCTGAAAGCAGCCAGCCCGCACGAGAATACCCAGGGTGGCCGTTGCTGTATCAACTGACGTCATGACTACGGCTCCCTATTCAATATCGTTCATCAGTATTATAAAATTTTTGGCAATGATTTGGAAATTATAACTACGTTTTATGGACCCATTTGTTGTGTTATTCGATATGACATTCTACCAAAAGAGTTCTTCGCTAAAATAATGACTTGGAATAATTTGTAAATTTTGGTCAGACTGATAAACCTTACTCATGCACATTTCACGAATCCAATAATAATCAATTTTCTTAAGATAGCATAGCAACAATTGGTGTGCAGCATTGGTCCTCTCTCCCAAACCTTACACTAGCCATCCTCTATGGTTATATATATATATATATATATATATATATATATATATATATATATATATATATATATATATATATATATATATATATATATATATATATATATATATATATATATATATGGGTAGTGAGAGAGAGAGGACTCCTAACTTGTGTTTACAAAAGATTTTCTAGTCGGGTCATTATATATTTCAAAACTAAACATCGATCCTTTTTGTCATCAAGTTGTTCGTGAGAATGGCATAGCGAATAACACAACAAATTTACCGTATAATTTTGATTTAGAATCATTATAATGATAGAATTAAGATCTCTAGAAATTATACTGATTTTATGTTCATCCATAATTTTTCGTGGTTCCCCTACCATCACACCCCTTACCGCTCTAATAAGTACTTCCCCGGCCCACCGTCGTCCTCCCCCTGCCCGTTACCCTCCCCCCTATCAACCAAAGTCTTCTACACCAGAAATTCTAGAATCTATAGATATTGGGGGTGACAAAGGGGGACTGAAGACGACAGGACATTTGTTTCTGACTGTACAAAACGTTGTTTCCATAGTAATGGCTTCAGTCCAACAAGTGGAGTGGTCGATGATGGTAAACAGGTAAGGATGTCCTTTGGCTTAAATTGGGGACCTACAACATCGACGTCAATGTGGTAAAATCACAGCTGAGATTGAGGAGAGATGCCCACACAAGAATCCAAATGTCTATGTACTTTCAAGGTTTGCCATGATGTACAGGCTTGGATCCATTCCTCAGTATCCTCACTAATAACATGCTAAATGAACTTTCTCTTCAGTAGCTGTGCAGTAAAACAGCACGAGGAATGTGAACGGCCATGAATGAAATCAAACACCTATTGGCACCTGACAGAAGGTATCCATGTTCTCAGCCTACCAGTAATGCATTGAGGAAGATGGTGTTGTAGTGGTCGATAGGGACATCGACCTAACAAAAGGATATGTATGCTTTCCTACAGCCTTGGTACTCTGGATCTCTTCTTTGGGCTTAAGCCAAGGCGATATAATCCAATCCCAGTTGAATGACAACAAATGTGTTTTTTGATAAGGTATTGAACACTGGATTTATTTTCCCAAAGACATTCTGAAGGTTATGAATGTATTCAACGACAGCAGAGAGATCTCATCATTGACAGTTGGCCCAGTGATGTGAATGTCGAGAGAAGGAATGCACCAGAGGCATGTGGTCCTTGCAAATAATGAAGGGCGTACCTTCCAATAAAATGGTAAAACTGCCTAACAAACAAGTGAACCACCAGCAATTGGTTGTCAAAGGTAGAGAAGCCGGATTACACCGTGGCCACTTTTCTACTAATAAAGGCTAATGGGTGCAGCAAACATCTGACTAGGGTGCCTGTGGCACAGAAAGAGTGAGAGAAGCAGTGATTGATAGGGCATTCTTTGCGCTATAAAAGCTACTTCTTGAAGGGGATCCCAATGCAGGACCTTTGTCTTGCCCTTGACGGAGGCATAGAGGAGGCAAGAGTGGCAGTAAGGGCTGGCAGAAATTGGTAATATTAGTTGATCATACCAAAGAATTCTTGCAATGCTTTGATGGTCGACATTGTGGGGAAATTCTGAATGGCTGCTACCTTTTCAGGAGGGGGTGGTCTCTTTCAGGAGATATTAATTGCCCTAAGAACGATACTTTGTTGTCATACCGGACTACAAGGCCGTACTGCTGTAAGCAGCTGAGCATCATGTATAGATGACGGAAACGTTCCTCTTTGAAGGAATAGATCTCAAGTATGTCGGTCACATAGCATATACAGAAGGGGTGGTGCGCTAAGTTGACATCGATGAGACACTGAAAAATGGCCTCAGCATTACGAGGGCCAACAGGAGTTATTGAAAGTGTATGTACTGAAGAGGCGGGGTGATGGCAGGCTTGGGGATGTCTTCCATTTTTATGGGAACCTGATAATACCCTTTTAAGAGGTCGAGCGTAAAAAACAATTTGCTTGTGCAAGTAGGTCAAATCAGAGATGTTTGTGGGGTGGAGGGGCGTTAATGATCTGGTTCTCTCTATAGGTTAAGGCACCTGGAATCCTCACAGAGAAGCAAAGAGCCATCTTCATTAAGGACGATGTGTAAGGGTGATGACCACAGGCTTGAGAAATTTTGGCTAAGGTCCATTTCTTCTTTTTGGCAAATGTTTGTTTAATGGCTGCCAAGTGATCTGATGCCAAACGTCTAAATTTGGCAAACATCGAGGGTCCCACCTTGGTGATAAGGTCATAAAAATCGTATTTCATGGGAACTGTGCAAGTAATGAAAATCTGGACGGAAAACCATGTGAGGAGGGGGGTCCCTTGGGCATCAATGGGGACCCTGGTGTGGAGAGTGAGATCAGAGGACATGGGTTGGAGAGGTGTCGAGGAGCGCAAATCAGAATTGACTGACCGGCGGCGAGTGATATCAACCAGATATTGGAAATATGAGGTGAAGTAAGCATCGAGGACTGGTAATGTGAAGTCAGCCACGGGAAATTTCCAATTATATTTGGCACTTGCTAACAATACTATGAGGATTTCATAATCTTTTGTGGGTATTGCATATATGTTGTAAGCTACCAGGGGGATGTCGCCAAGCACCAGAGTCTACCAAAAATTATATAACCGTACTAGCATCATGTAAAAAGTAAAGATTAGTACCAGCAGAGATGAGCACTACAAGCGATGACCTACTTACAAATTTTTCTACCACATATTTTTTTTTTCAGCAGCACCGAATCTGGAATTGTTTTAGCATAAATGTGGCTCATTGCATCCAGAAGTAGCTATACAGGTCGTTGGTTGGGACGTGAGCGAGTGGTGGAGGGTTGTAGGTGGTTTTGATGCCGCTCCGTCACATCAGAGTGTGGGTGTCTGTATCCTACTGCATTTACATCACCTTCTATCGATGTTGAATGGTTGTCAACTGTGTCATGAGTTGAGGCGTTCATGGAGAACTAGAATGTTGTGTAGTGGATGTCCAACTGGCGTCAACTTTGGTCATCCCGTCTTTCATTGGCAAAATATTAACATCAAGGACAGCAGCACGTACAGGTCCCAGTGGGCGGCGTACAAAAAGCGCAGGAAGTCGATTCACTTCACAAAAAAACCCACCTACAGCTGGTTCCCAGCGAGGGATATTGGTCATTTCCCTGGGTGTGAGCAAGGCCTTTTGGTCCCCCAATGGTTCTTGAGAGAGAAGCAAAAATTTCACTGTGTGAGCACCCGCTGATGTCATGTACTTTGCCAGGTGGTATGATTTACATTATTGACGTGTTTTCTTGCTTGTATAGCCATTCGGAAAATTCCTGGAAAGTGTCCCCAAGGATCGCCCAAAGAATGTAATCTGCTTTAGTACTAGACAAAGTCAGGTCCTTGATGCGAAACTGAACCTCAGCATGCTAGAACCAAGCGCACACCTCTCTACTTGCAAAGAATGCTAATTTCATTGATGGGGCAGGTCCTGTAGAGGCAGACCACCCTCCGCCATTATCCACAACAGATGAAGCTACATAACGCTAAGTCCCCAACTGCTGATAAATCCACGGTCATCTAAGGCGACCGTAGGAAGCAGCAGGGCCTACCGGAACTGTGTCACAATTGCTCGCCATTCAGTCCAGTTTCTAGCACGCTCTCTTCCCATTCCCACATCCATCCTACTCTCCCCCAGAGCTTTCTTCACTCCATCTATCCACCCGAACCTTAGCCTTCCTCTTGTACTTCTCTCATCAATTAAATATATATATATATATATATATATATATATATATATAT
>NC_090734.1:55629102-55631602 GCF_036898095.1 Palaemon carinicauda
TATTTGAACAACGATTTACATATATTATAATTTTTTTTCCAAATTTATAGCAAGTTTTTTCATGAAGATAAATGCGATGTGGAATTTAATACATATTAATATGAAGACGGTCGTCAAAGTTAAAGTGTCCTTTGACTACCCAGATAGTACAATATTTGATCTCTCTTTTGTAATGGCTATTTTTCCTCTTGGCTAGACGTATACCGAATAGTAAGACATATTTTTGTTTGCATTTTTTCTTTCCTCATGCACCTGACAATGTGAAGAATACCGACATTCTTCTTCACTGTTCAGTGCGTACTCTCCTTTTGATATTGGTATAAAAGTAACTAGTTTATGCAAGTTCCTTTTCTTAGAAGAATACACTAAAATCAAACAAATGTTCTCTAGTCTTGGATTTTGACATAGCCTGTGTAATTTAGCCTTTTTCTCCTACTTTTTTAAGGATTAAAATGTGTGTTAAACAAACTTAATAGACGAGCCAAGGATGCCTTAGTTTATGAAGAGGTAGCCTTTTCCCAATCTTTGGCTATATTTTTTCTCTATGGAACTAAGTCTAAACCAACATTAATATCTTTCTAGAATTTTATATCCATTGTATGATATTTTAGATTTTCCATGTAGAATAATTTCATTTGGCATTATATTTTAGGCTTAAGAGTGCATTTGTATTTTTGGGTTTGTAATTGTGAACATATTGTCTTTATTAATTATTTCTAAGTTTATTACTAGGTATAGGACCTTTTTATTTTTTCATTTGAAGTTTTTCTTGGGATAATAAGCTAAAGCCCGAACCAGTACCTCCCACACGGTGCTAATATTTTTAAGCGAATTGCTATATGCATATACTATATAGCATTTTAGAGAGCTTACTGTTGCATCTAGGCAGCATGATATTTTAATGAGTTCAGAAAATTTGGTTTCTTACAAGAGGCCTTTTTTATGATCTGCTTATTCCAGATTTTAAGAAACCATTAATTTTGAAACAGGATGTCATTCCTACAGAAAGGGAGAGGAAGGTGTACTTATTGGACTACTAGCCTTTTTTCTCGAAAGTCCTTCCATGAATGAGTATGTAATGAGACTCGGGTAATAAAAATGTCGACTAGAATAACAACTTTCATCTATTTTCCATCCTTGAATTTCCTGTTACCACTATAGATGAGAAACAAGATGGTAAAAGGGTACTTTTTTGTTTGTTAAACATATTAATGGTTACAGTAAGTGATAGTTAAATTCCTTTTCTCTTGCTGATCATCTAGAATCAGGATCTTTTGAGTGCTTCCAAGTTTTGCTGAAAAGAAATGTGTCATCACCGTTCACTTAGTTATTTGTGCTGGTTGTATACGATTTGTTTTAATTATGACAACAATTCTATTTCAGATATTTCCATACTGTTCCATACTGCACATAGTACTAGGTATTAAGATAATTTTCAATAGACTTGCCTTCATCATTCTAAAATTCAGTATTTTAGAAGTTGTATTTCCAGCGTTGATAACATTATAGAATGAATCATTGGAACTTCAGAAGTTAAAAGAGGTTGTAGATTATTTTCTGTAGAACAGGTTGACATAGGTCTCGTTCAGTTGTCATATAAAACTGCTTTATTTCAACGTACTTAAAAATCTTGATGTACAGTATTCTATAAATAATTTCACCGAATTGCTGATTTCCTTGTTGGAGCCTGAAAGCTTCTAGCTTCTGGGTTTTCTGGCTGTGGTTTTATCAAGGGTAATAATAATAATAATAATAATAATAATAATAATAATAATAATAATAATAATAATAATAATAATAATAATAATAATAATAAAAATAATAATAATAATAATAATAATAATAATAATAATAATAACAATAATAGTAATTATTATTATTATTATTATTATTATTTATTTTGGGAGTAGACCCTCTTTTAAGCAGGTTTTATTAAAAGTGATTGCTGCCTCAGTGGCGTTAATCTTGTAATTAACTTTTTCTATTGTTCTTATTATCTTCTTTTCTTCATTTGAACAATCCGTCAGTAACTGGGAAAGGGACATATCAATAGGAAGGTGATGAAGACCATATCATTCACAATTTGTCTTTAATATATCACAACACATTGTAAAAGTACAGATAATATGTACAAAGTATAAAACACTATCACAATGTTAGTGCACACAAAGTAATTGTCACTTTTATACAAAATTTATAAATTACGTGGTGTTAAGTTTAACAAATCCTTCGACTCAACCGGTTTCGAGCAGTGAGAAGGTTTTCTGCTCATTGTCAAGAGTGAACTGAAATGCAGGTGTTGTTTTGATGGCTTATATACGGAGTCCTGCTACGAGATTCCATCTTCACTGGTTAAGAACCGCCCTAGGGCGGAGACCGTTAATCCTATTGGGTGGTGGCCTCTGCCTCGCCGGGATGTTTGGTGGGATTACTGGCTCTGGTTCTGTCAGGAGATAATCCCTGTTTTGACCTTCAGCTATATCAGTCCTGTCATAGTTGT
>NC_090734.1:55651602-55666663 GCF_036898095.1 Palaemon carinicauda
CCTCTTCTACCAAAACTCCTTTCCATATAATCCTTTACTTCATATAGCCATATAATTCTCTGCCTCAATCTAGATCTTCTCTCTTCAATTAGTTCCTCCGAAGGCCTCCTCACTTCCTCCTGGCCATCCATCCTAAACCCATGACCACACCATCTCTATTGTGGCACTCTTCTTACCTTTGTAGCCTTTACTACGCCTGACATTCGCCTTATTTCATAATGTTCCAGGTTATAAAACAGTGATAATTCCATAATCCACCTCAGGTTGTTCATCTCTGTTTTCTTAAGATTTGCTTCTTATTTTCGTTTTAGCAGTAGCAAGTTGTCGAACACTTACTATTATTACTTTCATAGTTATGTTTGCAGTTTGGTAATTATAGGAAAACTTCCATGATCTCTCTTTGCATTATTTCTCTATTTCAATGATATACACTTATTCAAGAAAGAAAGATAAAGTTTTTATCATTTTGTAATTTTAATTCTTACCAACTGGTTTCATTAGGGTTAATTAAAAAAATATATATTTAAAATGTTTTTATTCATATTTTTGTTTTCACACTAAAAAATTATGCTCTATATTCAATGAACATGAAGTTTGATTTTAGTATAATTGTCAATGGTGTTTTATTCCATATATAAAGACAATTGAAGAATTGATGTTTAAAAGTTTTTTCATACACATGTATTTGTAGTTTTCTCTTTCAAGTCCTATTTTTCATGTAATATAATGGAAATTATATAATAATAAAAAAAAAAGAATTTTGGATATAATTTCCTCCAAAAATATAAAAACTGAATTTTAATGTCCCCACTCAACGTTCTCTCCTTTACCCTGTGAGCTTGACAGAATTTTTCTACAAGGTTTGGTCTCGTATCTTTGTTTGATGGGGTACGCAAAGAGATTATTTATCCTGCTTTATACAGTATGCAAGCTTTTCTCATTACTGCTTTATGCGGTTCAAGTACTTATGTTTTTTTTCCCTAAATGTAAATAGGATAAGATACAGTGTATATAATCATCAACGATTCCTTCGCTTATATTATTCTAGGTAGAAAGAGCTATATATTATCCAATATATTAATTTCAGATATTTACATTCCATAATGTTCTTCTGATATTTAGCTTTACATTATTCACACTTTAAAAGCCTTTATGCCAGAAAGATTGATATGTTTCTCCCAGTCCCCAACGCCCATTAAAGTACAAGCTCATATTTTGGCCTGAAAAAAAAAAAGAAAAAAAAATAGTATTCAACAATTTCTGATCTGAAGAATAAATATAACTAATTTACACCGACACTTCGCACTGCAATTGGACTTATTGCTATCAGTATTTGACATCTCTGATTGATGATGTTTTGGAGCCATTACAATAAACATTGTGCCTACCGGTATGATAATAGGTGCTACCAGAATACAACGGAACCAGATCTATGTGTTAAGACGAATAAAATAAAGAGTTTATGTCCACAATACAGGGACCTCGACTTATTGTAATATTATAGGTCATCGTAACAAATGTGATATTTAGAACATGAATGGGAATGAGTCTCCTTCCACATAAGCTACGAAATTCTAAAAAAAAACTTTCTCTAGGCATTCTATGAATAATTTAGGAGAGATGAGGTCCCCATGATCCCGATTTAATAGTGTTAGCATTGCTGTACTTCTGTATTGAAATTTGAAGTGTCTTAAAGTAAACTCCATCTATTCCTTGTCTTTGAAGGGATTCCATTACAGCTGAATGTTTGGCACAATCAAAAGCTTTTTCATAGTCTATATTTGCCATACATAGTGGTTTGTCATATCCTATTGATTTTTTCTCTAGCTAGTTAATTACACACACACACACACACACACACACACACACACACACACACACACATATATATATATATATATATATATATATATATATATATATATATATATATATATATATATATATATATATATATATATATATATATATATATATATATATATGTATATATATATATATATATATATATATATATATATATATATATATATATATACATATATATATATATATATATATATATATATATATATATATATATATATATATATATATATATATATATATATATATATATATATATATATATATATTTATATATATATATATATATACATATACACACACACACACACACATATATATATATATATATATATATATATATATATATATATATATATATATATATATATATATATTAGTGTGTGTCTGCGTGTGTATGTGTGTGAACGTGTTTATTTTCTTTATTATTATTTGATAAACCGTTTTCTCATGTTTGTTGAAATGGTAAAATTTTTCCAAGTTACACTTACTTATATCAATTTGATAAAAACAAATTTTCATAGTTACTGTATAGGTTATCTTAGATACCCTATAATTTTCACAAATATCATGAGATAATGAAACGTAATATAAACTATTTTTCGATCCAAAGTTTTCCTATATTTTAGTTTTAAGGAAACGCTAGGTCACTATTATAGAATATCCTTTTAAGAGACGATGCAAATATATGAATTCTTTTATTTTATTATAATTATTATTATAAAGCATATATTCTTTTTTATTCTAAATTGACATATAATTTATAATGTCTATTATAGTTCGGTATTGCTTAAAGTGTTTATTGCGTACATTTAAGAACAATATTAGTAAAGGATTGTTGCTGAACATATGATTTCTCCCGTACGACTTTTCTCTCCAAGAATCATTTCCATGAAAATCAGCCGTAGTGTGTTACAGTATATATTTCACCTCAAAGAAGCAGCCACGGAAAATATGCATTCGGAAAATATTTTCTACTCTGGAAAAGGCTTTTTGATGCAGTAAGCAGGTTGACAGCAAAATACGTTCTTTTGGGAGCTCAGTGGTGTGATGATTCTCACACTGTGAAGTAGGGTCATATCTCTGGGGAAATCTTTCATTCTTCCATTCCTTGCCATTATCCTTCGCTTATTTCATGATTTCCTTTTGAATTTTTAAGGTGATTAAAATAAGAAAAAACTTTATCGTTATTGTCTTTCAATAAATTGTTCATAAAAATTAATTATCACTTCATGATTGTTAAGATGCAATAATACTTTCTTAAACCATGTTTAAATCTTTTAGACTTCTTGTTGTAATACCTCATCGAGTTGAGTGAATCAACAGTAAATGTGAATAAATTACAGAATTCTCGAGTATTAACAAATCTAGCGTCCGTGAAGAACTCGTCAGGTGAGTGGAGCACTGTACTGAAGGTTTACATCCGAAGAACACACTTCCGTTTCCGAAACGCATTTGGAAAGGAATATGTTAGCAAGATTCCTTCGCAATCTAAGATGCCTATGTTAACGAGAGCACTAAACTGAAAAAAGTGTGTAGCTATTTTACTGTGGTACTTTGCAGATCATGACTAAAAATAAAAATGAATAAACTGGTAAAAATATAAAACAACTGAATATACCGATAAACATAGAACTACAGTAGAGTATACCTTCACAATGTGAAACATAAACTCTTGGACGATATAATATTTTCTATTTACATCACCTAGATAAACCAATTATCTAATGATGATCATATAAACTTTTTTTCAAAAAAAAAAGAAAAAAAAGATATATATCTTGCTTTTATGGATTGTGATTTTAAGAATTAAACTTTTATTTATGGTGTTCGTTGATAGGGATGCCAATCTTTTTGTCTTGATTGCAATATAGATTAGACGTATTCGTAACAATTTCAAGTAGGCAAAGAATCTTATTAAAAATCTTCTTTGTAATTGTGTGTATTTTATACAGGTGCTGAAATGATTTTCTATTCTAGAAACAAAACTACCCATGCAGTAACAGAACCACCAATATCCTGCAAGAAGATATGTAAAATGTTTATATGTCCGTCTTCATAATAAGAAATTAAATAATCAATAGTGAAGGTGAAATACACTTAAGTTGTTCAAATTCATTCAGAAAATTTCCGATAGAAATAGGGAATATAACATTCCAGAGTAAAGTTGGAAATAAGTAATAAGGCCTTTCCTCGATAACTCATTTATCCCTGCATCTGTTTGTATTGATCTATTTGATTTTAGTTTTATCTTCTTTCATAGAAACTGTTGTTATAAATGCTCGATGTCTGATGAAATAAAGTTAGATGTATTTACACTGTCTCTCATTTACCACCTAACTGTCGATATCCTCCCTTCCCTTCCCATATGTAGATTGGGGAATAACTATTAGAGCATTTCCTCATTTTTCTGAAGTAGTTTTAGAAATAGGTAATGCCAATTGGCTATTTTGCCTGACTCTATCAATCCTTTGTGTTTTATTACAAAGTAGGGGATTATGTTGTTTTTATATAGTGGTAACAGGAATACTCTATCCATTCTTTTTTGTGGTTTTATTGCTCAAATACAGATTAATTTCAACACAAACATAAAAAAAACTTGCTTTAAAGTGAAACCTTATGCTTCAGCGTCTTTATGAAACCGTGTCCTGCAAGCGACAACAATATGGTGATAATATTCTCTGGAGAGTTTCAAGGAAACAAATGAAATCACACAGCGAATGAGCATCTAGTTACGTACAGTTCGTTAGACTCTCCCCTGTTATGATGAGAAATCATCAGAATGTTATTTCTTTCGTGGGTGACCACGGATTTTATTTATATGGGTTTACAACAATATCATTACAATATTTCAAATTAGTTACATGAACAGAAACAGTAGAGTCGTCGGAGAGAACATAATTAGGACATAATTAGGATCTGACAAACTCTGCTTGACAGTCAAGGGCCCTTATCAAATATGAGACAGATTCGGATTACGACCTTTCTTTGCTACAGGTTATTTCCAATAGACAAGATCTCAAGCTTTGAATGATTCTTTAATATTACAGGATTTACAAGTAAAATAGTCATGCTGATGCTTTGCAAGATACTTTTCAGCATTATCTCTGATAGTGGGTTATGATTTTCATCTTGGCAAATAATTTGTAAAGAGAAGTCGGGGTACCAAATGGAATTGAATCAGGATGCAACATATCAGTGGATAACTTGATTTTACGACCTTGCAAGGCCTTAGCAGGACTCACTCTAATGGAGTCCTTCACAGCCGTACGATAAGAAAACATAATGAGAGGAATATGATCAGGCTAATCAGTTGGATTTTCACTAATATAATTTTTAATCATGTTAAAAAATATTCTGTTGAGTTTTTATACTATCCAATGAGTTTGTGGATGAAAAGGACTAGTTAATTTTGGTTTTATACCAACATATTTACAGAAACTCTTGAATATTTCACGAAAAAACTGGACAACTTGATCAGTAATCAATACTGAAAATACACCAAATCTAGGTATCATATCAATACTCAACCAAATTTTGATACTATCTGCATCAACAGATTTCAAAGCAATAACTTCAGGCCATTATGTGAAATAATCTTGTAATATAAGTGAGTAAGTTGTACAATCAATAGTTTCAGGAAGAAGACCCAATATGCCTATAGCAATTTTCTGAAAAGGTTCTCGAGTTGTAGTAGAAATAGGATATAGACGATCACTATTTGAAGGTTTGTTGTCTCTGTTTAAAGGAAATGAGTGACAAGATTTACATAAATTTATGATGTCAAGAGTTAAATATGGCTAGTAATAACACTCTTTTACTCGTTACACAAGTTAATTCATATCTTGATGAACATACATAACATGAAGAAACTTTAGTAAATTTAGGCCGAGGGAATTGGGTATTACAACAATATGATTATCCTCACTCTTTACATTTACATCATCACTACACAAAGTAGAGCCTATCACAATCAATTTAGACAATTACTGATCCTTAGCAATTTCATCATGTCATAATTTTATCTCATCTATCGAGGAAAGATAAATTTAATTCGTTAATGCTTAGCATTTCATCAGTCTCAGCAATTCTACCCAAAGCATATTGATCAGAGTAATACTTACCAGGTACCTGTACAGTTTCGAAATCATAGTTCTTAGGAATAATGACCAACAACCCAGTTTGCCCCGATAATTACATTTACCTCTAATCCATTCACAGCCCTATTATCTTTTTCAACAATAAAAGTGATACCCACTATGAAACAATTTTAATGCTTAACAACAAAAATCATACTACATACTTCTAGTTAAACAGCCGGATATATCTCCTCAGCGGCATTATAATTATGGCTAGCGTACTCAATGACATGATGCTGATTCCCGACAGGGTTTTCCTGCTCTAATATACAAGCAATACCGAGTATCGAATGATCTGATCTACCTTGGCAATAAATGCTAGTTTTGTACCACGAATACATATTACTGGTTTTGATGATAAAGCATGTTTAAGCAAATCAAACGACTCTTGACACTCCGCTGTGCAGCTAAATACTGAATCTCTGCATCACATTGCATTAAGAGGTGCAGATATCTCTGCATATTAGCAATAAGTTTGCAATAAAAACGAGATAAACTAAGGAATTGCCTAACTTATTTTACAGTACTAGGCACTGGACACTATCAGCCTTTTTTTTTCATTCAGTGTTAAAGAATTCTTAGTTATACAAAATCCCGAACATCAACACTATCAACAGCGAAATTACACTAATCTTTTCATTTTCCTTATGTTTTTTTTTTCTTACTTATAAACCATCAGTAAACGAAGCTAAAAAACAGATTCTAAATGTTGAAAATGATCACCATAGCTGTTTGAAAACAACAAAAGCCGATATGCCTGTTAAAATTATTAACATAAGTATTAAGTATAGAAGATGCACTAGATAGACCAAACGGACAACGATTCTACTTTTATAGTTTTCCAGTAAAACAAAAAGCAATTTTATGTGTATCTTTTTAAGCAATGACAATATTATGAAAATAACATCAAGCTTAGAAAATACAGAGGCACCATGAAGCATATCTATCAAATCATCTATGTTTGTAGAAGCAAAAGCATCTTTCTTACTTTTAGTGAAATAAATTGTTACTCTATCTCGACCGCCCCCGTCTTTCTTATTAAACAACAAAGGACTACAATATTCATTAGAAATTAGACGAATTATATAATTTTGCAAATATGTATCAACACCTTTATCTACTTTGTCTCTCAAATGAATGGGAACACGATAAGAGGGTAAATATATGGGAATATATTCCAAGGGTGGAATAAAGTGGTGTACTAAATCCATCTTACAAATTCCTCTGATAAAGTTCTCACATTTTTTAGAAGATTATTCGGTCTTTCATTAGAAACATCATAATTACCCACTTTTGAAGTATGTCAATCATCTGTAATGGATACACCATCATCAATAAAGTCAATTTCAATCAACACTCAAAAGGTTTTATGTAGTGAAGATGAAACAAGGTACAGAGGTATTTTCTCGTTCATGGCAGTAACATGTAGGTATCGTTTTACAACATGAATAACTGCATTGATTTTCTTAAGCATGTATTCTCCTAGATACAACTTGTTAACATCTCCAGTCCAGAATGAGTGATTAGCCAAGTGAACTCATAAAATAACTGGTACAACCAAAAAATAATTGCTATTATAAGCGAGTGTTTATGTCAGGGAGGTTGGTGATGTCAGTGACTAACAGGAGAGAGGAAACATGCTCGCTTCAAGTCCTGTGTTGACAAGTATTTCCTTTACAGCCTTACCATCTTTTCATGACATTTTTCTTAACATTGCGATATTTCTGATCCAGGTATTTCTTTTTTCTATGGCAGGTGCGAGGAAAATGTCATTCAATTATACAGAGATGGCAGAAATCATCAGTTTTCTTGTTCGTAGAATCTTTAATAGGAGCATTCTGTACAGCACACTTACATCTACCACTGTTTCAGTAAACGATGCCTTAGAAAATCTATAATGATCTCACGAATATTATTCTGCTCACTTTCATATATTAAAGCCGAATTTAATGTTTCGTCTGTCCTAATCAGAATAACCAATAAGGATGAAGTTTTAGTACTCGAAATGCACGCTATGTTAGAAAATACCATGTAACACACACTGCTAATTTTATGCAGCACATTTCGGGTACACCTCGAGAAGACTGGCGAAGTGTTCAGAGTAAGTTTGCTATGTTTCTCCCTTATTCCTACAGATGTGCAAAGCTCAGAGTAAACACTTTCTTGAAAAAATTCAGATTCTATTAACAAGGCTTTCTTGATAGATGCTAAAGAAGACAATGGAGTATCCGACAAACTATCAAGAGATTTGTTACCATCCTCAAGGAAGGAGGGGAAAATTGCTGCTTTAGGCTCGTTATCCATTGCTTTGACAACTCTCAACCACTCAAAGTACTTCATGTAATGAGCCATAGAACTCTAGTATATGAAGCCATTTTCATGAGTACAAAAACAGTATAATTCATCAATTAACAGGACACACCACATGGGCATAAAAATACAGTACAAAGGTGAAGCTACATTCTTCATTACAGCACGCACATTGCCTTTGGATGACAGAGAACTCAAGTTCAGGTTCTCTCCAGCGCTTCATAGATGCAAGTTCGTCATTAAATCCTTCAAACACAGCCACCATTTGTGGCACCAAGAATACTCTCTCCATTCTTATTCACGGCTTTTTATCTATTAAACACATAATAATTACAACACAAACATAGAAAGGGACTTTGAAATAAAACCTTATAGTCCAATGTCTCTATGGGACCGGATCCTGAAAGCGATAACAAGACGGCTATAGTACAGACTCAGGGGAGTATTAAGAAAACAAATGAATAACACACAGCAAGTGAACATCTAATTACAGACAGTTTAACACAATATTCTTTATTATACCCAATTAGATTATAATGGGGCCTGGCAGGTATAATTTCGAAAATGATTGCGCAATACTAGCTGCCTGGTAGGAGAATTTCAATTTTATTATGAAATGTTATCATGCAAATATGAGTATAGTCCTAAAATACAGTGTCTAGAATAGTGCTTGTAAGCTTGTGACTGCTTCCTTTTTCTAAATGTTTATTAACAGAATATAAAATTTGTAACATCTGATATTTTCCCTGTGTAAAATATCCCATTAAATTGCTGAAAATCTTTTATCTAACATCATACCCTAAAATATATCCTTTCTTAACGTGTACAGGAGTTAAAGGATCTTGGATGTGTCAAAGACTTTTCATTGCATCAGTGGAGACTGGGATTTAAAGTTTAGAGAGTTTTTTTTTATGATCACCTTTAACGTATTCTTGAAATCATTTACCATGTAACTGTATATATTTATCTATTCAATTCCAGTTTGTATCTGTTACCTCTGGATTGATTTCTGCTAAGCATGAATAGATTTTTGGAATCTACAATGGTTTTACCTTCAATAATTTTGAATGTCTCTATTAATTGTCACTTTAGCAGATGAGTTTGTAGATCAAATATTTTCAAATGTTCTATCCACCGCTTATATCCAAATGGCATTACAGTTGAATTTAGTTTGGTGGCTCTAGCTTGAACTGTTTTCAATCTATCTCTATATCCTTCTGAATACTTGGAGCTCAGAATTGAATTCTATATTCTAAATTGAATCTTCCTACTGATATGTACACCTGAAGTAAAGTGTCTTTTGTCGAGCATTTCAATTGTGTATTTATGTATTCTATTAGATTTTTGCTTTTTTTTCTGATTTTATGCTTTGTTTGGTAAACTTAAAATCTTTACTAATAATAATGCCAAGATCTTCCTTAGGGACTGCAGATTCTGTTTCATTGCACAGCAATAGGTAATCAGTATGTGGGTTACTATAAACTATGTGCATAACTTTGAAATTCCCAGAGTTGAGAGGCATTTGACATTTACTGGATATTTCGCGTAAATTATATAGATCCTCTCTTAAGGCTTCTATGTCTTCTAAATTAAGTTTGCAGCATTTATGCCCAGTTTAGTTTGGTAATTTTACTAGTTAATCCTAAATCTATGTTGTTTATGTAAATCAGCAAGAGAAATGGGAAAGGGCAGATCCTTGAGGTACTCCGGTTGTAACAGCTGCTAACTCTGAGGCTTCTCTATTGATTACAACTCTGTTTTCTGTTTGTCAGCCAATCTTCCATCCATTCAGCTGGCTCATTAATGATGACTAGTCCTCTTACTTAAATCTAAAATTTTTTATGAGGGATTATTATTATTATTATTATTATTATTATTATTATTATTATTATTATTATTATTATTATTATTATTATTATTATTATCATTGATAGCTAAGCTACAACATTAGTTAGAAAAAGCAAGATGCTATAAGCCCAAGGGCCCAAACATCGAAAAATACCCCAGTTAGGACACGAATTGAGGAAATTAATAAACGATATGAGAAATAATGAACAATTAGAATAAGTATTTTAAAAACATGGACATCAAAACAGATATTTCGTATATAAACTGTAAAAAGACTTATGTCTGCCTGTTCAACATAAAAACATTTGCTCTAAGTATAAAGTTTGAAAGTTTTACCGATTCCACTACCTGATTGGGAAGATCATTTAAGAACATGGCATATCTGAAATAAAATTTCTAGAATACTGTATAGTATTGAGTTTCATGGTGGAGAGGGACGAGCTATTAAAATCAGTTGTATGCCTAGTATTAAGAACAAGATGGAACAGTCTGGGAAGATATAAATGTTGAGGAAGTTTAGAATTATGAAATATAATGCAACATGCATAATGAACTAATTGAACGATATTGTATTTAGATCAGGAATAAGAAATTTAATTGACAATAAGTTCCTGTCCAATAAATTTTGATAAAAACCAGCAGATGAAAATCATACAATAGAATCATACCAGAACCAAAGTAGAATGAAATCATTTAAACTCTTCAGAAAATATTGATCACCGAAAATCTTGAAAAAAAAATTTCTCAGTGAGCCAGTGTTTGGTAAATCTAAAGAAGACAAAGACCTAGTGTGATTCTCAAAAAGTAAATCTGCTGTCGAGAATCACACCTAAACTTTCAAGTCCTACAGAGCTAACGAAAAACAATGTTTAGATCTGGATGTTGAAGAACCACTGTCCTCGACCTACTTACTATCACATTTTGTGTTTTATTAGGATTCAACTTCATATCCTATAATTTGCACCATGCATTAATTTTAGTTTGATACCTATTAAGGGATTCCGCAACCGAGATCTACCATCAACTGATGGAATAGATCCAAAGAGTGTAGCATCATCTGCATATGCAATAAGCTTGCTTTCTAGGCCAAACCACATGCCATATTACAAGTTATGAAAAGAATGGCTTTTAACGCTATCCTGAGGAACGCCAGATTACACATTCCTATACTCACTATGTTGTCCATCAACAACAACTTTTTTGCGTTCTTTTAGTTAAAACTTCAATAATAATGATAAGAATGACGAACAAATTCCCTGTTTGATTTTGAAAAACAATGGCCTCATTATTAACTTGGTCAAAGGCAGCACTAAAATAGAGGTCAATCATACAAACATCCTAACCACTATCAAGGGATTTTCTTACAACATTGAAGATTGTAAGAAAGGCTTCACATGCTTCAAGGCCTTTACAAAGAAGATATTGCAAAATGGGAACGAATGATTACCCTCAGCAAACTTATTAAGACGTTTTGCCAAAGGACGTTCAAAAATTTCAAATAATATTAGAGTTATGGAAATTTTGTCGTTATCATTTTGTCTTGAGCACCCAAAAACATATTTACATTGTGGAGTAACATAACTAATTCTCCCCTCAAATGCTGAAAGCTCCTTTTCTTGCTAACGTGCAAAATATAATAGATAACTTTGGAGCTCAAAAATCTGAATTCTTTATAATAAAAGGGAAACCAACATTTGGGTTTACACCTCCAAGCATATCAAGGTCCAGTAAGAGACCTTTAATTTCTTAAGACCGAAAAGCTAAACAAGTTAGTTTAGCCTCACGCAAAAAGAAATAAGATAAGTTTTCCTATGTATTCTGCCTACTTCACACACATCAACCAAAGAATTGCCTTTTTCTTTGGACAGTGAGTGAGGCAAAACCACCTGGTTTAAGTAAAGAAGGAACTGTTGCCTCCACACCAAAAAGTTTGGATTTCTTTTATGGTTAAATTGTATTCCCTTTCGGTTGAAGCATAAACTCTCCGAGCAAAAGCGCTTAGCTGAGTATAGTTATTGTTAGTCATTTCTGATCTGCTCCCTTTCCGAAGATGATTGGGGTTACTGCTTCTCCAAATAAACTTGTCTACAAGCATCATTGAACTATTGTTTGTCCTTCACTCACTACCTTAGCACACGAGAAGGGATACACATATCAATTATGTTGACTAGATTCTCATTCAACAGGTGACAACAGGGTCAACACTACTATACAATTGTCACCAATTGAGAATGTCCCAACTGGAGAACCAACCTTACTTATTATGAGGGCCAGGATAGTCAGTGTATACAAGGTCTCAACAGTTACCAGGACCTGTGAGTAGCTTCATTTATGACATTCTCACACCTGATTCGGAGTCAGAGTCTAAAGCTCTTCAGCCATGGTGATGGGAAGGAGGAACAAATTTAACCACTCCCTATGATGAGCATTGAAATCACCAACACAGAAAAAAATTCCTTTCTATTATCTACTTGTATCTTAGCCATAATGGCAAGAAGACATCCAACGATAGAATCACCCATGGGTGGATTTCAATATACCGTAAACAAATATAATTTGTTATGCCTATCACCAACATTTCTTACCTGGCTTGATTAACATCCACATTTGTTGAATTTACCGTGGAAAATTTACTAGGAATCTATAAATTCAACTTTCTTTTCCGGGCATATTGACTTGAGACTTTCGTTTATCCCCATGACCTTGCAGAGGATACGGTAGTGGACGTTCAGTCTTGGGAGAATACATACAACTGTTGTATTATTGGTCTGGTTCCTGAAACGTTTCAATACTTTTTTTTTCTAGCTGTCTGTCCATAGATTTTACTTGGCTAGCAGCGTCCTTCCTTAGAAATACTACGTTTTCAGGTTGCATGAGCAATAATAACGGCCTTTTTGTTCTTTGTTGTACTTTTACCAAACACTTCGTCTATCTTCTGAGTAATGGCACCAGCATAGGACTCAAATTTCTCGTCTTTTTGAGGCCGAATTGCTCCCTTGGTTTTTACCGTGGAGTATCCAATTAACACAGTCTCATTTTCCTCTTCCTCAACTAGGAGGTAGAATCTGTTTCTGGTGGTAGTTACATTTCTAGGCTGTTGTTTTTTCTTAGCCTTTCATAGCTGCCCTTCCCCTAATGGGTTAACAGAGAGAGAGAGAGAGAGAGAGAGAGAGAGAGAGAGAAGATGAGAGAGAGAGAGAGAGAGAGTTGCAATCAAATAGGTGGACAGATTAATGAAAGAAGAAGAAGAAAGAAGAAGAAGAAGAAGAAGAGGAGATGAGAGAGAGAGATGAGAGAGAGAGAGGAAGAGAGAGAGAGAGAGAGAGAGAGAAGAGAGAGAGAGGTAGAGAGAGAGGAGGGAGGGGGGGGGCATGGTAATATAATTAAATATGTTAGATAGATATATGTAAGAAGATAGTGTTGTTTTTTCAACTAGCTTACGATTTGAGATATTTCCGGGTACAAATAGTATTCTCAAATGTAATCGACGACTTCCAACTAAAAAAAAAATGTTTTTTCCATCAGTTTTCCAAGATTTTATAATTGACTTTGTGTCTCTTCTACACCATAGTTCCATACCAATTCCAATTTTCCCGTTTGGGGGGAACACATGGCCGGAGGGAAATAGGGCTTTGGATAACATAATTTGAATTCACATCGTCCATGAAAGAGATGAAAGCCTTTTGAAGAACACCGCTGGTTGGGCTTATGATTCTTAGTTAACCGAAAATGTCACGAGTCAGTAATTTCCTTGCCCCCCCCCCCGACCTCTCTCTCTCTCTCTCTCTCTCTCTCTCCTCTCTCTCTCTCTTCTCTCTTCTCTCTCATCTCTCTCTCTCTCTTGGATAATGGTTCTGAGAGCCAAAACATTCCAAATAAAATTATTAAGTAAAAATAAAAGTATGTGAAACTATTCACCACGCAATGAAACAAGAAATTGTCTAATTCCTAGTTTAGGTGTATAGATGAAAGAAAAAATAAATTTAAGATAAAAACGTTTATAAAAACGAAATAACAACACACACACACATATGTATATATATATATATATATATATATATATATATATATAATATATATATATATTATATATATATACATATATATATATGTATATATATATATATATATATTATATATATATATATATAATATATATATATATATATATATATACACATGTGATAATTTTTTTTCACATTTGGACGTTCATTGCTATATTTGGAATAAACCATGTATTTTTGATACATTAATGTCTGGATTCTCTTAACGACCTCAGGATCAGAGCCCCCAGGCGAAATAACACAAAGACAAATGCTTGTGACCGGCTGGGAATCGAACCCTGATCCTACAAACTTATAGAGACAGTCTCTCTCATCTCTCTCTTTCTCTCTCTCTTCTCTCTCTCCTCTCTCTCTCTCTCTCTCATCTCTCTCTCTCCTCTTCTCTCTCCTCTCTCTCTCTATCTCTCTCTATATATTATATATATAATATACATATATGCTATTACATATAATATAAATATATATATATATATATAATATAGTATATATATATATATATATATATAGTATATCTATATATATATATATAATATATATATTATAGTATATTATATATATATATTATATAATATATATATAGATATATATATATATATTATATTCATATAAAATACAAACACACACACACACACACACACATATACTATATATATATATATATATTATATATATATATATATTTATATAGTATATATATATATAATATACATTTATATATTATATATATATATATATATATATATATTATATATATATATATATATATATATTATATATATATATATATATATATATAATATATATATATATATATGTATGTGTGTGTGTGTGTGC